>NC_088397.1:792456-794956 GCF_034236695.1 Oncorhynchus nerka
TGAGATAGTGTAGTTGTAATATTTAAATATATGGGAGGGGACTGTGAGATAGTGTAGTTGTAATATTTAAATATATGGGAGGGGACTGTGAGATAGTGTAGTTGTAATATTTAAATATATGGGAGGGACTGTGAAATAGTGTAGTTGTAATATTTAATTATATGGGAGGGGACTGTGAGATAGTGTAGAAAAGGGATGGGCATTTAAAATAATCTCTCTCTCTCTCTCTCTCTCTCTCTCTCTCTCTCGTCAGTCAGTAACAATCACACTACTATAAAAGAGGACTTTGTAGAGAATAAAACCTGTAAGTAATCAAGGCTTCAGTGAATAAAAGTATAGCATGTAATCTGTCCTGCTTCCCATCAGCCCCCACCTGTGACTGATAAATAAATAAATAAAACTCCCATGTAAAGGACCTAAGTTCCTCTGCAGATACTAACAAAACAGACGTGTTTTCAGTTTCGGTCCCCCCCCCCTGACTGAAGATCCGCCCCCCCCCCGTCCCCGTCTGAAGATCCGCCCCCCTGACTGAAGATCCGCCCCCTGACAGAAGATCCGCCCCCCGTCCCCGTCTGAAGATCCGCCCCCCGTCCCCGTCTGAAGATCCAGCGTGAGGAAAAGACACGGAACAAATAGAGTCAGCAGCCGCTGTGATGTTTTCATCTGGGTCATAACGGGGATGATATGATCACTCTATTGATCTACGGTGGCTCACACTGAACAAATGAAATAAATAAATACATCCTCAATTGAGACGTCAAAACAGTCAGAGAATGTTATTGGTGTGAAGCTGTGTGTGTGTGTGTGTGTGTGTGTGTGTGTGTGTGCGCGCCAGTGAGCTACAGCGCTGGAGGAGCTGGAGGTGTTTGTGCTCTGCCTGACGCTAGGCATGGTGCACGTTGGGGAGTTTGGGATTTTTACAGTTTTTCCTCCCGGCTCGCTGCCTCGACTCAGACTCCTTTGATCAGACGAGTCCTTTGATGCCACATCTCTCTCTCTCTCTCTCTCTCTCTGTCTCTCTGTCTCTCTCTCTCTCTCTCTCCAAAACGAACACGAAGAGAGAGAGAGAGCGCAGAAGTCATCCTAAGTTCACGCCTCAACTTCCTGCTGTACACACGCAACCGCTAGCAAACCGACTGGAGTTTAACCTGCAATAGCAACATAACGTCTGAATTAATCACCGAGACGAGGGACAGAAAGAGGTTGGAGAGTGATGAGGGTGGATTTCAACCAGAGCGGTGTGATTATATAAGGTCTGATATGAAGCACGTGTGTGTGTGTGTGTGTGTGTGTGAGTGTGTGTGTGTGTCTCTCTCTCTCTCTCTGTGCTTGAAGCAAACAGGTGCCTGATTTAAGACAGTTTACATTATTAAACAGTCACTGAGGAAGTCACAGCTTGTTGTTCAGTTTAGAGGCCTGGGAGGCAGACCAGGTCAACTCTCATCTGAAGTGGGACTGAACACAGTTTAGAGGCCTGGGAGGCAGACCAGGTCAACTCTCATCTGAAGTGGGACTGAACACAGTTTAGAGGCCTGGGAGGCAGACCAGGTCAACTCTCATCTGAAGTGGGACTGAACACAGTTTAGAGGCCTGGGAGGCAGACCAGGTCAACTCTCATCTGAAGTGGGACTGAACACAGTTTAGAGGCCTGGGAGGCAGACCAGGTCAACTCTCATCTGAAGTGGGACTGAACACACAGTTTAGAGGCCTGAACACACAGTTTAGAGGCCTGGGAGGCAGACCAGGTCAACTCTCATCAGGAGTGGGACTGAACACACAGTTTAGAGGCCTGAACACACAGTTTAGAGGCCTGGGAGGCAGACCGGGTCAACTCTCATCAAGAGTGGGACTGAACACACAGTTTAGAGGCCTGGGAGGCAGACCAGGTCAACTCTCATCAGGAGTGGGACTGAACACACAGTTTAGAGGCCTGGGAGGCGGACCAGGTCAACTCTCATCAGGAGTGGAACTGAACACACAGTTTAGAGGCCTGGGAGGCAGACCAGGTCAACTCTCATCAGGAGTGGAACTGAACACACAGTTTAGAGGCCTGGGAGAGGCCTGGGAGGCCTGGGACCGGGTCAACTCTCATCGGGGACTGTTTAGGGACTGAACACACAGTTTAGAGGCCTGGGAGGCAGACCAGGTCAACTCTCATCAGGAGTGGGACTGAACACAGTTTAGAGGCCTGGGAGGCAGACCAGGAGGCCTGGGAGGCAACTCTCATCAGGAGTGGGACTGAACACAGTTTAGAGGCCTGGGAGGCAGACCAGGTCAACTCTCATCAGGAGTGGGACTGAACACAGGCAGTTTCAGAGGGGACTGGTTTAGAGGCCTGGGAGGCAGACCAGGTCAACTCTCATCAGGAGTGGGACAGTGGGACTGAACCAGGAAACAGACAGTTTAGAGGCCTGGGAGGCAGACCAGAGTCAACTCTCATCAGGAGACAGACAGACAGACAGACAGACAGGGAAAGGTCTGTTGTAGGCCAGGAGACAGA
>NC_088397.1:802456-830721 GCF_034236695.1 Oncorhynchus nerka
GTGTCTGATCTCTCGTATCCTGATGGTTATAAACCAGGACAGGAGAGAGGGGATGTAATATCAGCTGTGTCTGATCTCTCTTAATGGTTACGGTAAACCAGGACTGTTGTAATATCAGCTGTATCTGATCTCTCGTATCCTGATGGCTCTAAACCAGAACAGGAGAGAGGGATGTAATATCAGCTCTGTTGTCTGATCTTATCCTGATGTGATAACCAGGACAGGAGAGAGGGATGTAATATCAGCTATATCTGATCAAAATGATATTATAAAAACAGGACATACAGACCAGCTCCGAGCTCTTTTAATGTGATAACTCTGTTGTCACAGAGAAGTATCCAGCGCCCAGCTCTCTTAATGTGATAACTCTGTTGTCACAGAGAAGTATCCAGCGCCCAGCTCTCTTAATGTGATAACTCTGTTGTCACAGAGAAGTATCCAGCTCCCAGCTCTCTTAATGTGATAACTCTGTTGTCACAGAGAAGTATCCAGCGCCCAGCTCTCTTAATGTGATAACTCTGTTGTCACAGAGAAGTATCCAGCTCCCAGCTCTCTTAATGTGATAACTCTGTTGTCACAGAGAATTATCCTGCGCCCAGCTCTCTTAATGTGATAACTCTGTTGTCACAGAGAATTATCCTGCGCCCAGCTCTCTTAATGTGATAACTCTGTTGTCACAGAGAAGTATCCAGCGCCCAGCTCTCTTAATGTGATAACTCTGTTGTCACAGAGAATTATCCAGCGCCCAGCTCTCTTAATGTGATAACTCTGTTGTCACAGAGAATTATCCAGCGCCCAGCTCTCTTAATGTGATAACTCTGTTGTCACAGAGAATTATCCAGCGCCCAGCTCTCTTAATGTGATAACTCTGTTGTCACAGAGAAGTATCCAGCGCCCAGCTCTCTTAATGTGATAACTCTGTTGTCACAGAGAAGTATCCAGCTCCCAGCTCTCTTAATGTGATAACTCTGTTGTCACAGAGAATTATCCAGCTCCCAGCTCTCTTAATGTGATAACGGTAACAGACTAGTGTTCGGTAACAGATTGGTGTTCAGTAACAGACAAACCAGCTAGCTGCTCGAGAGATGACCCAATCTAATACAACTACGTTGATATTACAAACGGACACAGATCAATAGTTCAACGTGCCTTTCTCGATCCTGACACTTTAACTTCTTCTTCTGAGAGAGAGAGAGAACAGACTGAAGGAGAATTCAAGAAGTGTATTGTGTCCCACTGATAAGGAAGGTGACGAGTCACGACACTCCTCTAGCTGACAGAGACTCCTCTAGCTGACAGAGACTCCTCTAGCAGACAGAGACTCCTCTAGCAGACAGAGACTCCTCTAGCAGACAGAGACTCCTCTAGCAGACAGAGACTCCTCTAGCTGACAGAGACTCCTCTAGCTGACAGAGACTCCTCTAGCTGACAGAGACATCTCATACATACTGCTGTCCTCAACATCTGAACAGAGACTCCTCTAGCTGACAGAGACATCTCATACATACTGCTGTCCTCAACATCTGAACAGAGACTCCTCTAGCTGACAGAGACATCTCATACATACTGCTGTCCTCAACATCTGAACAGACACTCCTCTAGCTGACAGAGACATCTCATACATACTGCTGTCCTCAACATCTGAACAGAGACTCCTCTAGCTGACAGAGACATCTCATACATACTGCTGTCCTTATTAACATCTGAACAGAGACTCCTCTAGCTGACAGAGACATCTCATACATACTGCTGTCCTCAACATCTGAACAGAGACTCCTCTAGCTGACAGAGACATCTCATACAACATCTGACAGAGACTCCTCTAGCTGCTCTCATACATACTCCCTCAACATCTGAACAGAGACTCCTCTAGCTGACAGAGACATCTCATACATACTGCATACTGCTGTCCTCAACTGCTCCCTCATCTGAACAGAGACTCCTCTAGCTGACAGAGACATCTCATACATACTGCTGTCCTCAACATCTGAACAGAGACTCCTCTAGCTGACAGAGACATCTCATACATACTGCTGTCCTCAACATCTGAACAGAGACTCCTCTAGCTGACAGAGACATCTCATACATACTGCTGTCCTTATTAACATCTGAACAGAGACTCCTCTAGCTGACAGAGACATCTCATACATACTGCTGTCCTTATTAACATCTGAACAGAGACTCCTCTAGCTGACAGAGACATCTCATACATACTGCTGTCCTCAACATCTGAACAGAGACTCCTCTAGCTGACAGAGACATCTCATACATACTGCTGTCCTCAACATCTGAACAGAGACTCCTCTAGCTGACAGAGACATCTCATACATCTGATTAACATCTGAACAGACTCCTCTAGCTGACAGAGACATCTCATACATACTGCTGTCCTCAACATCTGAACAGAGACTCCTCTAGCTGACAGAGACATCTCATACATACTGCTGTCCTCAACATCTGAACAGAGACTCCTCTAGCTGACAGAGACATCTCATACATACTGCTGTCCTTATTAACATCTGAATAGAGACTCCTCTAGCTGACAGAGACATCTCTTACATACTGCTGTCCTCAACATCTGAACAGAGACTCCTCTAGCTGACAGAGACATCTCATACATACTGCTGTCCTTATTAACATCTGAACAGAGACTCCTCTAGCTGACAGAGACATCTCATACATACTGCTGTCCTCAACATCTGAACAGAGGGGAGGGAGGAAAGGAGGGGAGACGGGAAGAGGGTGATGGGAGGAGAGGGAAGTAATATCTCAAGCTCTGTAGATGACTTGCCAGGCCCTACAGAGACCTCTGTCTACCTGATGCAATGCCTCCCACCTTCCCTCTCTCCTCCACCCCTCCATCCGGCTAGCCCTCCCTCCTCCCTCCCTCCCTCCCATCCCTACCTCCATCCGGCCCTCCTCCCTCCCTCCCTCCCTCCCTCTGCACCACCTCCTTCAGTTAGAATGCTTTAGCATCTGCACATTCACCCTGCCATGAGGCTGGCTGTGTGTGTGTGTGCCATGAGGCTGTGCTCTGTGTGTGTCTGCCATGCTGTGCCATAGCTGTGTCAGGGCTTTAGCCTCAGATCCTACTAGGGTACACTGTGCTCCCTCTCTATGAGTAACTCTGACAGGCGTTTGAGAAGGAGACGCTAGCCCAAACCCAAACCTGATAGCTCTGCACCACCTGCCATGAGGCTAGCTCTGCACCACCTGCCATAGCTCTCTACACCACCTGCCATGAGGCTAGCTCTGCACCCCTGCCATAGCGCTGCTCCACCTGCCATGAGGCTAGCTCTGCACCCCTGCCATGAGGCTAGCTCTGCACCACCTGCCATGAGGCTAGCTCTGCAGCCATCTGCACCACCTGCCATGAGGCTGGCTCTGCACCCCTGCCATGAGGCTAGCTCTACACCACCTGCCATGAGGCTCTCTGCACCACCTGCCATGAGGCTAGCTCTGCACCCCCTGCCATGAGGCTAGCTCTGCACCACCTGCCATGAGGCTAGCTCTGCACCACCTGCCATGAGGCTAGCTCTGCACCACCTGCCATGAGGCTAGCTCTGCACCCCCTGCCATGAGGCTAGCTCTGCACCCCCTGCCATGAGGCTAGCTCTGCACCACCTGCCATGAGGCTAGCTCTGCACCACCTGCCATGAGGCTAGCCCTGCACCACCTGCCAAGAGGCTAGCTCTGCACCCCCTGCCATGAGGCTAGCTCTACACCACCTGCCATAGCTCTGCACCACCTGCCATGAGGCTAGCTCTGCACCACCTGCCATAGCCCTGCACCACCTGCCATGAGGCTAGCTCTGCACCCCCTGCCATGAGGCTAGCTCTGCACCACCTGCCATGAGGCTAGCTCTGCACCCCCTGCCATGAGGCTAGCTCTGCTCCACCTGCCATGAGGCTAGCTCTGCACCCCCTGCCATGAGGCTAGCTCTGCACCACCTGCCATGAGTCTAGCTCTGCACCACCTGCCATGAGGCTAGCCCTGCACCACCTGCCAAGAGGCTAGCTCTGCACCCCCTGCCATGAGGCTAGCTCTACACCACCTGCCATAGCTCTGCACCCCCTGCCATAGCTCTGCACCCCCTGCCATAGCCCTGCACCACCTGCCATGAGGCTAGCTCTGCACCCCCTACCATGAGGCTAGCTCTACACCACCTGCCATAGCTCTGCACCCCCTGCCATAGCTCTGCACCACCTGCCATGAGGCTAGCTCTACACCATCTGCCATGGGCTAGCTCTGTCACCACCTGGGTTGAGGCTTTTCTCTGCACCACCTGCCATGAGGCTAGCTCTACACCACCTGCCATGAGGCTAGCTCTAACCACCTGCCAGTTGGGTTTATGGTCTGCACCTGCTAGCTAGCTCTAAACAAAAGACACCTGCCATGAGGCTAGCTCTGCACCACCTGCCATGAGTTGGGATTATGCTGCACCACCTGCCATGAGGCTAGCTCTGCACCACCTGCCATGAGGCTAGCTCTGCACCACCTGCCACCCCTGGTAGCTCTACCCACCTGCCATGAGGCTAGCTCTACACCACCTGCCATGAGGCTAGCTCTGTACCACCTGCCATGAGGCTGAGCTCTACACCACCTGCCATGAGGCTGCTCTTGGCTCTGCACCACCTGCCATGAGGCTCAGAGCTCTGCACCACCTGCCATTATAGGCTAGCTCTGCACCATCTCTGCAAAATATTGCGCTTAAAACCGGCACGTTTTTTTTATCCCCTAATGACATAGGTTGAAGAGGTTAACCTAGCTAGCTAGCTGCATGTCTAAACAAAAGACTTCACTATGCAAGTAACCATTCCACTGTACCGTTTTCACCTTCTGTATCCTGTGATAAATAAGATTAGATTTTATTATTTTATTTTATTTGATCAAGTGTGTGTTTATCAGAAACGGTCATGTGAAGAACAACATGACCTGCACTAAAGTCAGATTAGGATACAGGCAAGTGTATTTAGGATACAGGCCGACTAGAAGAAGTGTATTTAGGATACAGGCCGACTAGAAGAAGTGTATTTAGGATACAGGCCGACTAGAAGAAGTGTATTTAGGATACAGGCCGACTAGAAGAAGTGTATTTAGGATACAGGCAGACTAGAAGAAGTGTATTTAGGATACAGGCCGACTAGAAGAAGTGTATTTAGGATACAGGCCGACTAGAAGAAGTGTATTTAGGATACAGGCCGACTAGAAGAAGTGTATTTAGGATACAGGCCGACTAGAAGAAGTGTATTTAGGATACAGGCAGACTAGAAGAAGTGTATTTAGGGATACAGGCCGACTAGAAGAAGTGTATTTAGGATACAGGCCGACTAGAAGAAGTGTATTTAGGATACAGGCCGACTAGAAGAAGTGTATTTAGGATACAGGCCGACTAGAAGAAGTGTATTTAGGATACAGGCAGACTAGAAGAAGTGTATTTAGGATACAGGCCGACTAGAAGAAGTGTATTTAGGATACAGGCCGACTAGAAGAAGTGTATTTAGGATACAGGCCGACTAGAAGAAGTGTTTTAGGAT
Organism: Oncorhynchus nerka; assembly: GCF_034236695.1. Taxonomy (NCBI): domain Eukaryota; kingdom Metazoa; phylum Chordata; class Actinopteri; order Salmoniformes; family Salmonidae; genus Oncorhynchus; species Oncorhynchus nerka. The sequence goes on from NC_088397.1 coordinate 807,994, forward strand.
ACACTGCCAATCCTTAGAAGAGAGGTGGGGCTAAGGCTAAAAGAAGTGTATTTAGGATACAGAGATCTGGGGCGTATTTAGGATACTAGGCTGGAACTATGGGGCTAAAGAGATGGGAGGGGCTAAGGCTAAAGAGATGGGTGGGGCTAAGGCTTAAGAGATGGGTGGGCGAAGGCTTAAGAGATGGGTGGGGCTAAGGCTTAAGAGGGTGTGAACGATGCAGAATGTAGGGGGCGGAGACAAGAAGAGCTCTCCATTGGTGTACCAACACATTCACAGGCCATTTTCTCAAAAGTGAGGTTACAAGTTTATCAACTTTCAAAGCAGAATGACTTTCTCATCGTTCCTCAACTGCAGTGTACGATGTACCATTTCTAGCTTTAAGTCTCTACTTTTATCTAATGTAGATGAGACCAAATCCATGTGGTGCAGTCACATTTTCCAATATACAGACACAGCCGATGTGTTTAAATGAAATCAACTTGATGCATCGAGCTTGTCTGATGCTTTAAGCCCACTGTTTGATGAAATAAGACACATGACTCAAGAGGGGTGGAGATCAAGATAACCCGAAGAAGTGTGAACTTAACCTGACCCTCCCTCTCCTGACCCTCCCATCCGCCTCCCTCTCCTGACCCTCCCTCTCCTGACCCTCCCTCTCCTGACCCTCCCTCTCCTGACCCTCCCATCCGCCTCCCTCTCCTGACCCTCCCTTCCCATCTGCCTCCCTCTCCTGACCCTCCCTCTCCTGACCCTCCCATCCGCCTCCCTCTCCTGACCCTCCCATCCACCTCCCCTCCCATCCGCCTCCCTCTCCTGACCCTCCCATCCGCCTCCCTCTCCTGACCCTCCCATCCGCCTCCCTCTCCTGACCCTCCCATCCCCCTCCCTCTCCTGACCCTCCCATCCACCTCTCTCTCCTGACCCTCCCTCTCCTGACCCTCCCATCCGCCTCCTCTCCTGACCTCCCATCCGCCTCCCTCCTGACCCTCCCTCCGCCTCCCTCTGACCCTCCCATCCGCCTCCCTCTCCTGACCCTCCCTCTCCTGACCCTCCCATCCCCTCCCTCTCCTGACCCTCCCATCCGCCTCCCTCTCCTGACCCTCCCATCCGCCTCCCTCTCCTGACCCTCCCTCCCTCTCCCCTCCCATCCGACCTCCCTCTCCTGACCCTCCCATCCGCCTCCCTCTCCTGACCCTCCCATCCGCCCTCTCCGCCTCTCTGACCCTCCCTCCCTCTCGCCTCCCTCCCTCCTGACCCTCCCTCCCTGACCTCCCTCTCCTGACCCTCCCATCCGCCTCCCTCTCCTGACCCTCCCATCCGCCTCCCTCTCCTGACCCTCCCATCCGCCTCCCTCTCCTGACCCTCCCATCCGCCTCCCTCTCTCCTGACCCTCCCATCCGCCTCCCTCTCCTGACCCTCCCATCCGCCTCCCTCTCCTGACCCTCCCATCCGCCTCCCTCTCCTGACCCTCCCATCCGCCTCCCTCTCCTGACCCTCCCTCTCCTGACCCTCCCATCCGCCTCCCTCTCCTGACCCTCCCATCCGCCTCCCTCTCCTGACCCTCCCATCCGCCTCCCTCTCCTGACCCTCCCTCTCCTGACCCTCCCATCCGCCTCCCTCTCCTGACCCTCCCATCCGCCTCCCTCTCCTGACCCTCCCATCCGCCTCCCTCTCCTGACCCTCCCATCCGCCTCCTCTCCTGACCCTCCCCTCTCCTGACCTCCCTCTCCTGACCCTCCCATCCGCCTCCCATCTCCTGACCCTCCCATCCGCCTCCCTCTCCTGACCCTCCCATCCGCCTCCCTCTCCCCTGACCCTCCCATCCGCCTCCCTCTCCTGACCCTCCCATCCGCCTCCCCGCCTCTCCTGACCCTCCCTCCCTGACCCTCCCATCCGCCTCCCTCCCCTGACCCTCCCTCTCCTGACCCTCCCATCCCCTCCCTCTCTGACCTCTCCCATCCGCCTCCCTCTCCTGACCCTCCCTCTCCTGCCCCTCCCATCCGCCTCCCTCTCCTGACCCTCCCATCCCCCTCCCTCTCCTGACCCTCCCATCCGCCTCCCTCTCCTGACCCTCCCATCCGCCTCCCTCTCCTGACCCTCCCATCCGCCTCCCTCTCCTGACCCTCCCATCCGCCTCCCTCTCCTGACCCTCCCTCTCCTGACCCTCCCATCCGCCTCCCTCTCCTGACCCTCCCATCCGCCTCCCTCTCCTGACCCTCCCATCCGCCTCCCTCTCCTGACCCTCCCTCCCTCTCCTGACCCTCCCATCCGCCTCCCTCTCCTGACCCTCCCATCCGCCTCCCTCTCCTGACCCTCCCATCCGCCTCCCTCTCCTGACCCTCCCATCCGCCTCCCTCTCTGACCCTCCCATCCGCCTCCCTCTCCTGACCCTCCCATCCGCCTCCCTCTCCTGACCCTCCCTCTCCTGACCCTCCCATCCGCCTCCCTCTCCTGACCCTCCCTCTCCTGACCCTCCCATCCACCTCCCTCTCCTGACCCTCCCATCCGCCTCCCTCTCCTGACCCTCCCATCCGCCTCCCTCTCCTGACCCTCCCATCCGCCTCCCTCTCCTGACCCTCCCTCTCCTGACCCTCCCATCCGCCTCCCTCTCCTGACCCTCCCTCTCCTCCCTCCCTCCTGACCTCCCATCCCTCCCTCCTGACCCTCCCATCCGCCTCCCTCTCCTGACCCTCCCTCTCCTGACCCTCCCATCCGCCTCCCTCTCCTGACCCTCCCATCCGCCTCCCTCTCCTGACCCTCCCATCCGCCTCCCTCTCCTGACCCTCCCATCCGCCTCCCTCTCCTGACCCTCCCATCCGCCTCCCTCTCCTGACCCTCCCTCTCCTGACCCTCCCATCCCTGACCCTCCCTCTCCTGACCCTCCCTCTCCTGACCCTCCCATCCGCCTCCCTCTCCTGACCTCCCTCTCCCTGACCCTCCCATCCGCCTCCCTCTCCTGACCCTCCCATCCGCCTCCCTCTCCTGACCCTCCCCATCCGCCTCCCTCTCCTGACCCTCCCATCCGCCTCCCTCTCCTGACCCATCCGCCTCCCATCCTGACCTCCCTCTCCTGACCCTCCCATCTCCTCCCTCTCCCATCCGCCTCCCTCTCCTGACCCTCCCATCCGCCTCCCTCTCCTGACCCTCCCTCTCCTGACCCTCCCATCCGCCTCCCTCTCCTGACCCTCCCATCCGCCTCCCTCTCCTGACCCTCCCATCCGCCTCCCTCTGCTGACCCTCCCATCCGCCTCCCTCTCCTGACCCTCCCATCCGCCTCCCTCTCCTGACCCTCCCATCCGCCTCCCTCTCCTGACCCTCCCATCCGCCTCCCTCTCCTGACCCTCCCATCCGCCTCCCTCTCCTGACCCTCCCTCTCCTGACCCTCCCATCCGCCTCCCTCTCCTGACCTCCCTCTCTGACCCTCCCATCCGCCTCCCTCTCCTGACCCTCCCATCCGCCTCCCTCTCCTGACCCTCCCATCCGCCTCCCTCTCCTGACCCTCCCATCCGCCTCCCTCTCCTGACCCTCCCATCCGCCTCCCTCTCCTGACCCTCCCATCCGCCTCCCTCTCCTGACCCTCCCATCCGCCTCCCTCTCCTGACCCTCCCATCCGCCTCCCTCTCCTGACCCTCCCATCCGCCTCCCTCTCCACCCTCCCTCTCCTGACCTCCCTCTCCTGACCCTCCCATCCGCCTCCCTCTCCTGACCCTCCCTCCGCCTCCCTCTCCCCTCCCATCCCTCCCTCTCCTGACCCTCCCATCCGCCTCCTCTCCTGACCCTCCCATCCGCCTCCCTCTCCTGACCCTCCCTCTCCTGACCCTCCCATCCGCCTCCCTCTCCTGACCCTCCCTCTCCTGACCCTCCCATCCGCCTCCCTCTCCTGACCCTCCCATCCCCCTCCCTCCTGCCTCCCTCTCCTGACCCTCCCATCCGCCTCCCTCTCTGACCCTCCCATCCGCCTCCCTCTCCTGACCCTCCCATCCGCCTCCCTCTCCTGACCCTCCCATCCACCTCCCTCTCCTGACCCTCCCATCCGCCTCCCTCTCCTGACCCTCCCATCCGCCTCCCTCTCCTGACCCCTCCCTCTCCTGACCCTCCCATCCGCCTCCCTCTCCTGACCCTCCCTCTCCTGACCCTCCCATCCGCCTCCCTCTCCTGACCCTCCCTCTCCTGACCCTCCCATCCGCCTCCCTCTCCTGACCCTCCCATCCGCCTCCCTCTCCTGACCCTCCCATCCGCCTCCCTCTCCTGACCCTCCCATCCGCCTCCCTCTCCTGACCCTCCCATCCGCCTCCCTCTCCTGACCCTCCCTCTCCTGCCTCCCTCTCCTGACCCTCCCATCCGCCTCCTCTCCTGACCCTCCCATCCGCCTCCCTCTCCTGACCCTCCCATCCGCCTCCCTCTCCTGACCCTCCCACCCTCCCATCCGCCTCCCTCTCCTGACCCTCCCATCCGCCTCCCTCTCTCCTGACCCTCCCATCCGCCTCCCTCTCCTGACCCTCCCATCCCTCGCCTCCCTGACCCTCCCATCCGCCTCCCTCTCCTGACCCTCCCATCCGCCTCCCTCTCCTGACCCTCCCTCTCCTCCTGACCCTCCCATCCGCCTCCCTCTCCTGACCTCCCTCTCCTGACCCTCCCATCCGCCTCCCTCTCTGACCCTCCCATCCGCCTCCCTCTCCTGACCCTCCCATCCGCCTCCCTCCCATCCTGACCCTCCCATCCGCCTCCCTCTCCTGACCCTCCCATCCGCCTCCCTCTCCTGACCCTCCCATCCGCCTCCCTCCGCCTCCTCCCATCCCCACCCTCCCTCTCCTGACCCTCCCATCCGCCTCCCTCTCCTGACCCTCCCTCTCCTGACCCTCCCATCCGCCTCCCTCTCCTGACCCTCCCATCCGCCTCCCTCTCCTGACCCTCCCATCCGCCTCCCTCTCCTGACCCTCCCATCCGCCTCCCTCTCCTGACCCTCCCATCCGCCTCCCTCTCCTGACCCTCCCATCCGCCTCCCTCTCCTGACCCTCCCTCTCCTGACCCTCCCATCCGCCTCCCTCTCCTGACCCTCCCTCTCCTGACCCTCCCATCCACCTCCCTCTCCTGACCCTCCCATCCGCCTCCCTCTCCTGACCCTCCCATCCGCCTCCCTCTCCTGACCCTCCCTCTCCCTGACCCTCCCATCCGCCTCCCTCTCCTGACCCTCCCTCTCCTGACCCTCCCTCCCTCTCCTGACCCTCCCATCCGCCTCCCTCTCCTGACCTCCATCCCATCCGCCTCCCTCTCCCTCCCTCTCCTGACCCTCCCATCCCTCCCTCTCCTGACCCTCCCACTCCTGCCTCCCTCCTGACCCTCCCTCTCTGACCCTCCCATCCGCCTCCCTCTCCTGACCCTCCCATCCCTCTCCCCAGCCTCCCTCTCCCTGACCCTCCCATCCGCCTCCCTCTCCTGACCCTCCCATCCGCCTCCCTCTCCTGACCCTCCCTCTCTGACCCTCCCATCCGCCTCCCTCTCCTGACCCTCCCTCTCCTGACCCTCCCATCCGCCTCCTCCCCTCTCCTGACCTCCCATCCGCCTCCCTCTCCTGACCCTCCCATCCGCCTCCTCTCCTGACCCTCCCATCCGCCTCCCTCTCCTGACCCTCCCATCCGCCTCCCTCTCTGACCCTCCCATCCGCCTCCCTCTCCTGACCCTCCCATCCGCCTCCCTCTCCTGACCCTCCCTCTCCTGACCCTCCCATCCGCCTCCCTCTCCTGACCCTCCCTCCCTCTCCTGACCCTCCCATCCGCCTCCCTCTCCTGACCCTCCCATCCGCCTCCCTCTCCTGACCCTCCCATCCGCCTCCCTCTCCTGACCCTCCCATCCGCCTCCCTCTCCTGACCCTCCCATCCGCCTCCCTCTCCTGACCCTCCCTCTCCTGACCTCCCTCCTGACCCTCCCATCCGCCTCCCTCTCTGACCCTCCCATCCGCCTCCCTCCTCTCCTGACCTCCCTCTCCTGACCCTCCCATCCGTCCCTGCCCCCCACTCCCTCCTGACCCTCCCATCTCCTCCCTCTCCTGACCCTCCCATCCGCTCCTCTCCTGACCCTCCCATCCGCCTCCCTCTCTGACCTCCCATCCGCCTCCCTCTCCTGACCCTCCCATCCCCTCCCTCCTGACCCTCCCTCTCCTGACCCTCCCATCCGCCTCCTCTCCTGACCCTCCCTCCCTCTGACCCTCCCATCCGCCTCCCTCTCCTGACCCTCCCATCCGCCTCCCTCTCCTGACCCTCCCATCCGCCTCCCTCCTCCTGACCCTCCCATCCCCTCCCTCTCCCATCCGCCTCCCTCTCCTGACCCTCCCATCCGCCTCCCTCTCCTGACCCTCCCATCCGCCTCCCTCTCCTGACCTCCCATCCGCCTCCCTCTCCTGACCCTCCCATCCGCCTCCCTCTCCTGACCCTCCCTCTCCTGACCCTCCCATCCGCCTCCCATCCTGACCTCCCTCTCCTGACCCTCCCATCCGCCTCCCTCTCCTGACCCTCCCATCCGCCTCCCTCTCCTGACCCCTCCCTCTCCTGACCCTCCCATCCGCCTCCCTCTCCTGACCCTCCCTCCGCCTCCCATCCGCCTCCTCTCCTGACCCTCCCATCCGCCTCCCTCTCCTGACCCTCCCATCCGCCTCCCTCTCCTGACCCTCCCATCCGCCTCCCTCTCCTGGCCCTCCCCTCCCCCCCCCTCTCCCTCCCACCCCTCCCTCTCCTGACCCTCCCTCTCCTGACCTCCCATCCGCCTCCCTCTCCTGACCCTCCCCATCCGCCTCCCTCTCCCCTGACCCTCCCCTCCCTCCTGACCCTCCCATCCGCCTCCCTCCTGACCCTCCCATCCGCCTCCCTCTCCTGACCCTCCCATCCGCCTCCCTCTCCTGACCCTCCCATCCGCCTCCCTCTCCTGACCCTCCCATCCGCCTCCCTCTCCTGACCCTCCCATCCGCCTCCCTCTCCTGACCCTCCCATCCGCCTCCCTCTCCTGACCCTCCCTCTCCTGACCCTCCCATCCGCCTCCCTCTCCTGACCCTCCCATCCGCCCTCCCTCTCCTGACCCTCCCATCCGCCTCCTCTCCTGACCCTCCCATCCGCCTCCCTCTCTCCTGACCCTCCCATCCGCCTCCCTCCCCATCCGCCTCCCTCTCCTGACCCTCCCATCCGCCTCCCTCTCCTGACCCTCCATCCCCTCCCTCTCCTGACCCTCCCATCCCTCCCTCCTCCTCCCATCCGCCTCCCTCTCCTGACCCTCCCATCCGCCTCCCTCTCCTGACCCTCCCATCCGCCTCCCTCTCCTGACCCTCCCATCCGCCTCCCTCCTGACCCTCCCTCTCCTGACCCTCCCATCCGCCTCCCTCTCCTGACCCTCCCTCTCCTGACCCTCCCATCCGCCCTCCCTCTCCTGACCCTCCCATCCGCCTCCCTCTCCTGACCCTCCCATCCGCCTCCCTCTCCTGACCCTCCCTCTCGCCTCCCTCCCTCCCCCATCCGCCTCCCTCTCCTGACCCTCCCATCCGCCTCCCTCTCCTGACCCTCCCATCCGCCTCCCTCTCCTGACCCTCCCATCCTCTGCCCTCCCTCTCCTGACCCTCCCATCCGCCTCCCTCTCCTGACCCTCCCATCCACCTCCCTCTCCTGACCCTCCCATCCGCCTCCCTCTCCTGACCCTCCCATCCGCCTCCCTCTCCTCCCTCCCTCCTCCTGACCCTCCCATCCGCCTCCTCTCCTGACCTCCCTCTCCTGACCTCCCTCTCTGACCCTCCCATCCGCCTCCCTCTCCTGACCCTCCCATCCCTCTCCTGACCCTCCTCCCTCTCCTGACCCTCCCATCCGCCTCCCTCTCTGACCCTCCCAATCCCCTCCTCCTGCCTCCCTCTCCTGACCCTCCCATCCGCCTCCCTCTCCTGACCCTCCCCTCCTGACCCTCCCATCCGCCTCCCTCTCCTGACCCTCCCTCTCCTCCCTCCCATCCCTCTCCTCTCCTGACCCTCCCATCCGCCTCCCTCTCTGACCCTCCCTCTCCTGACCCTCCCATCCGCCTCCCTCTCTGACCCTCCCATCCGCCTCCCTCTCCTGACCCTCCCATCCGCCTCCCTCTCCTGACCCTCCCATCCGCCTCCCTCTCCTGACCCTCCCCATCCGCCTCCCTCTCCTGACCCTCCCATCCGCCTCCCTCTCCTGACCCTCCCTCCGCCTCCCTCTCCTGACCCTCCCATCCGCCTCCCTCTCCTGACCCTCCCATCCGCCTCCCTCCCCTCCCATCCCTCCCTCTCCTGACCCTCCCATCCGCCTCCCTCTCCTGACCCTCCCATCCGCCTCCCTCTCCTGACCCTCCCTCTCATCCTCCTCCCTCTCCTGACCCTCCCTCTCCTGACCCTCCCATCTCCTCCCCTCCTGACCTCTCCCTCTCCTGACCCTCCCATCCGCCTCCCTCTCCTGACCCTCCCTCCTCCTGACCCTCCCATCCGCCTCCCTCTCCTGACCCTCCCATCCATCCTCCCTCTCCCCTCCTCCCTGACCCTCCCATCCGCCTCCCTCTCCTGACCCTCCCATCCGCCTCCCTCTCCTGACCCTCCCATCCGCCTCCCTCCCTGACCCTCCCTCTCTCCTGACCCTCCCATCCGCCTCCCTCTCCTGACCCTCCCATCCGACCTCCCTCTCCTGACCTCCCATCCGCCTCCCTCTCTGACCCCCTCTCCTGATCCCATCCGCCTCCCTCTCTGACCCTCCCATCCGCCTCCCTCTCCTGACCCTCCCATCCGCCTCCCTCTCCTGACCCTCCCATCCGCCTCCCTCTCCTGACCCTCCCATCCGCCTCCTCTCCTGACCCTCCCATCCGCCTCCCTCTCCCTGACCCTCCCATCCGCCTCCCTCTGCTGACCTCCCATCCGCCTCCCTCTCCTGACCCTCCCATCCGCCTCCCTCTCTGACCCTCCCATCCGCCTCCCTCTCCTGACCCTCCCTCTCCTGACCCTCCCATCCGCCTCCCTCTCCTGCCCTCCCATCCGCCTCCCTCTCCTGACCCTCCCATCCGCCTCCCTCTCCTGACCCTCCCATCCGCCTCCCTCTCCTGACCCCTCCCATCCCATCCACGCCTCCCTCTCCACCCTCCCTCTCCTGACCCTCCCTCTCCTGACCCTCCCATCCGCCTCCCTCTCCCTGACCCCCATCCCTCCCTCTCCTGACCCTCCCTCCTGACCTCCCTCTCCTGACCCTCCCATCCATCCGCCTCCCTCTCTGACCCTCCCATCCGCCTCCCTCTCCTGACCCTCCCATCCTGACCTCCCTCTCCATCCTCCCTCTCCTGATCCGCCTCCCTCTCCTGACCCTCCCATCCGCCTCCCTCTCCTGACCCTCCCATCCGCCTCCCTCTGCTGACCCTCCCATCCCCTCCCTCTCCTGACCCTCCCATCCGCCTCCCTCTCCTGACCCTCCCATCCGCCTCCCTCTCCTGACCCTCCCTCTCCCATCCGCCCTCCCTCCTCCCCCTCCCTCTCCTGACCCTCCCATCCGCCTCCCTCTCTGACCCTCCCATCCGACCTCCCTCTCCGCCTCCCTCTCCTGACCCTCCCATCCGCCTCCCTCTCCTGACCCTCCCTCTCCTGACCCTCCCTCTCCTGACCCTCCCATCAAGCCTCCCTCTCTGACCCTCCCATCCGCCTCCCTCTCCTGACCCTCCCTCTCCTGACCATCCCATCCCATCCTCCCTCTCTCCTCCCATCCGCTCCCTCTCCTGACCCTCCCATCCATCCGCCTCCTCTCCTGACCCTCCCATCCGCCTCCCTCTCCTGACCCTCCCATCCGCCTCCCTCTCCTGACCCTCCCTCTCCTGACCCTCCCATCCGCCTCCCTCTCCTGACCCTCCCATCCGCCTCCCTCCCTGACCCTCCCATCCGCCTCCCTCTCCTGACCCTCCCATCCGCCTCCCTCTCCTGACCCTCCCTCTCTCTGACCCTCCCATCCACCTCCCTCTCCTGACCCTCCCTCTCCTGACCCTCCCATCCGCCTCCCTCTCCTGACCCTCCCATCTGCCTCCCTCTCTGACCTCCCCATCCATCCCTCCCTCCCTCCTGACCCTCCCATCCGCCTCCCTCTCCTGACCCTCCCTCTCCTGACCCTCCCTCCGCCTCCCTCTCCTGACCCTCCCTCCCTCCTGACCCTCCCATCCATCTCCTGACCCTCCCATCCGCCTCCCTCTCCTGACCCTCCCATCCGCCTCCCTCTCCCCTCCCATCCCTCCCATCCCCCTCCCATCCCCTGACCCTCCCATCCGCCTCCCTCTGCTGACCCTCCCATCCCCTCCCTCTCCTGACCCTCCCATCCGCCTCCCTCTCCTGACCCTCCCATCCGCCTCCCTCTCCTGACCCTCCCATCCGCCTCCTCTCCTGACCCTCCCATCCCCTGACCCTCCTCTCCTGACCCTCCCTCTCTCTGACCCTCCCATCCCCTCCCTCTCTGACCCTCCCATCCATCCCTCCTCCCTCTCCTGACCCTCCCTCTCCTGACCCTCCCATCCGCCTCCCTCTCCTGACCCTCCCTCCCCTCCCTCTCCCATGACCCTCCCTCTCCTGACCCTCCCATCCGCCTCCCCTCTCCTGACCCTCCCTCTCCTGACCCTCCCATCCGCCTCCCTCTCTCCTGACCCTCCCATCCGCCTCCCTCTCCTGACCCTCCCATCCGCCTCCCTCTCCTGACCCTCCCTCTCCTGCCTCCCTCTCCTGACCTCCCTCTCCCTCCCATCCCTCCCTCCCTCTCTCTGACCCTCCCATCCGCCTCCCTCTCCTGACCCTCCCATCCGCCTCCCTCTCCTGACCCTCCCATCCGCCTCCCTCTCCTGACCCTCCCATCCGCCTCCCTCCCCTCTCCTGACCCTCCCATCCGCCTCCCTCTCCTGACCCTCCCATCCGCCTCCCTCTCCTGACCCTCCCATCCGCCTCCCTCTCCTGACCCTCCCATCCGCCTCCCTCTCCTGACCCCATCCCCCTCCCATCCGCCTCCCTCTCCTGACCCTCCTCCTGACCTCCCTCTCCTGACCCTCCCATCCGCCTCCCTCTCCTGACCCTCCCATCCGCCTCCCTCTCCTGACCCTCCCATCCGCCTCCCTCTCCCCCTCCCTCTCCTGACCCTCCCATCCTGCCTCCCTCTCCTGACCCTCCCATCCGCCTCCCTCCCTCTCCTGACCCTCCCTCTCCTGACCCTCCCATCCACGCCTCCCTCTCCCTGATCCGCCTCCCTCTCCTGACCCTCCCATCCGCCTCCCTCCCTGACCCTCCCCTCCCTCTCCTGACCCTCCCTCCCATCCGCCTCCCTCTCCTGACCCTCCCATCCGCCTCCCCCTCCTCTCCTGACCCTCCCATCCGCCTCCCCTCTCCTGACCCTCCCATCTCCTCTGACCCTCCCATCCGCCTCCCTCTCCTGACCCTCCCATCCGCCTCCCTCTCCTGACCCTCCCATCCGCCTCCCTCTCCTGACCCTCCCATCCGCCTCCCTCTCCTGACCCTCCCATCCTCCCTCTCCCTGACCCTCCATCCGCCTCCCTCTCCTGACCCTCCCATCTCCTCCCTCTCCTGACCCTCCCATCCGCCTCCCTCTCCTGACCCTCCCTCTCCGCCTCCCATCTCCTGACCCTCCCATCCTGACCTCCCTCTCCTGACCTCCCTCTCCTCTCCTGACCCTCCCATCCGCCTCCCTCTCCTGACCCTCCCTCTCCTGACCCTCCCATCCGCCTCCCTCTCCTGACCCTCCCATCTGCCTCCCTCTGACCCTCCCATCCCCTCCCTCTCCTGACCCTCCCATCCCTCCCTCGACCCTCCCTCTCCTGACCTCCCTCTCCTGACCCTCCCATCCGCCTCCCTCCCTGACCTCCTGACCTCCCATCCGCCCTCCCTCCCTCCCTGACCCTCCCATCCGCCCTCCCTCTCCTGACCCTCCCATCCGCCTCCCTCTCCTGACCCTCCCTCCCCCATCCCCTCCCTCTCTGACCTCCCATCCGCCTCCCTCTCCTGACCCTCCCATCCGCCTCCCTCTCCTGACCCTCCCATCCGCCTCCCTCTCCTGACCCTCCCTCTCCCCCTCCCATCCTCCCTCCCCTCCCTCTCTGACCCTCCCATCCGCCTCCCTCTCCTGACCCTCCCATCCGCCTCCCTCTCCTGACCCTCCCATCCGCCTCCCTCTCCTGACCCTCCCATCCCCTCCCTCCTGGACCCTCCCACCCTCCCATCCGCCTCCCTCTCCTCTGACCCTCCCATCCGCCTCCCTCTCCTGACCCTCCCATCCTCTGACCTCCCTCTCCTGACCCTCCCATCCGCCTCCCTCTCCTGACCCTCCCATCCCCTCCCTCTCCTGACCCTCCCCCTCCCATCCGCTCCCTCTCCTGACCCTCCCATCCGCCTCCCTCTCCTGACCCTCCCATCCGCCTCCCTCTCCTGACCCTCCCATCCGCCTCCCTCCCATGACCCTCCCATCCGCCTCCCTCTCCTCTCCCTGACCCTCCCATCCGCCTCCCTCTCCTGACCCTCCCATCCGCCTCCCTCTCTGACCCTCCCATCCGCTCTCCCTCTCCTGACCCTCCCTCTCTCCCTCCCATCAGACCCTCCCATCCCCTCCCCTGACCCTCCCTGACCCTCCCTCTCTGACCCTCCCATCCGCCTCCCTCTCCTGACCCTCCCATCCGCCTCCCTCTCCTGACCCTCCCTCCCTGATCCCATCCGCCTCCCTCTCCTGACCCTCCCTCTCCTGACCCTCCCTCTCTGACCCTCCCATCCTCCCTCTCCTGACCCTCCCATCCGCCTCCCTCTCCCTGACCCATCCCCTCCCTCCGCCTCCCTCTCCTGACCCTCCCATCCGCCTCCCTCTCCTGACCCTCCCCCTCCTGACCTCCCATCCGCCTCCCTCTCCTGACCCTCCCATCCGCCTCCCTCTCCTGACCCTCCCATCCGCCTCCCTCTCCTGACCCTCCCCATCTCCCTCTCTGACCCTCCCATCCGCCTCCCTCTCCTGACCCTCCCATCTCCCCTCTCCTGACCCCCATCCGCCTCCCTCTCCTGACCCTCCCATCCGCCTCCCTCTCCTGACCCTCCCATCCGCCTCCCTCCCTGACCCTCCCATCTCCTCTCCTGACCCTCCCATCCGCCTCCCTCTCCTGACCCTCCCATCCGCCTCCCTCTCCTGACCCTCCCCCTCCGCCTCCCTCTCCTGACCCTCCCATCCCCCTCCCTCTCCTGACCCTCCCATCCACCTCTCTCTCCTGACCCTCCCTCTCCTGACCCTCCCATCCGCCTCCCTCTCCTGACCCTCCCATCCGCCTCCCTCTCCTGACCCTCCCATCCGCCTCCCTCTCCTGACCCTCCCATCCGCCTCCCTCCCTCCTGACCCTCCCATCCGCCTCCCTCTCCTGACCCTCCCATCCGCCTCCCTCTCCTGACCCTCCCCATCCGCCTCCCTCTCCTGACCCTCCCATCCGCCTCCCTCTCCTGACCCTCCCATCCCCTCCTCCCCTCTCCCTGACCCTCCCATCCGCCTCCCTCTCCTGACCCTCCCATCTCCCTCTCCTGACCCTCCCATCTCCCTCTCCTGACCCTCCCATCCGCCTCCCTCTCCTGACCCTCCCTCTCCTGACCCTCCCATCCGCCTCCCTCTCCTGACCCTCCCTCTCCTGACCCTCCCTCTCCTGACCCTCCCATCCGCCTCCCTCTCCTGACCTCCCTCTCCCTGCCCTCCCATCCGCCTCCCTCTCCTGACCCTCCCTCTCCTGACCCTCCCATCCGCCTCCCTCTCCTGACCCTCCCATCCGCCTCCCTCTCCCTGACCTCCCTCTCCTGACCCTCCCATCCGCCTCCCTCTCCTGACCCTCCCATCCGCCTCCCTCTCCTGACCCTCCCATCCGCCTCCCTCTCCTGACCCTCCCATCCTCCCTCTCCTGACCCTCCCATCCGCCTCCCTCTCCTGACCCTCCCATCCGCCTCCTCTCCTGACCCCCCATCCCTCCCTCTCCTGACCCTCCCATCCGCCTCCCTCTCTCCCTCCCATCCCTCTGACCCTCCCATCCGCCTCCCTCTCTGACCCTCCCATCCGCCTCCCTCTCTCCCTCCCTGACCCTCCCATCCGCCTCCCTCTCCTGACCCTCCCATCTCCTCCCTCTCCTGACCCTCCCATCCGCCTCCCTCTCCTGACCCTCCCATCCCCTCCCTCTCTGACCCTCCCATCCCTCCCTCTCCTGACCCTCCCCTCCTGATCCTCCTCCCTCTCCTGACCCTCCCATCCGCCTCCTCTCCTGACTCCCATCCGCCTCCCTCTCCTGACCCTCCCATCCGCCTCCCTCTCCTGACCCTCCCATCCGCCTCCCTCTCCTGACCCTCCCATCCGCCTCCCTCTCTGACCCTCCCCATCCTGACCCTCTCCTGACCCCTCCCATCCGCCTCCCTCTCCTGACCCTCCCATCCGCCTCCCTCTCCTGACCCTCCCATCCGCCTCCCTCTCCTGACCCTCCCATCCGCCTCCCTCTCTGACCCTCCCATCCTCCCTCCCTCTCCTGACCCTCCCATCCGCCTCCCTCTCCTGACCCTCCCATCCGCCTCCCTCTCCTGACCCTCCCATCCGCCTCCCTCTCCTGACCCTCCCATCCGCCTCCCTCTCCTGACCCTCCCATCCGCCTCCCTCTCCTGACCCTCCCATCCTCCCTCTCCTGACCCTCCCATCCGCCTCCCTCTCCTGACCCTCCCATCCGCCTCCCTCTCCTGACCCTCCCCATCTCCCTCTCCTGACCCTCCCATCCGCCTCCCTCTCCTGACCTCCCATCCGCCTCCCTCTCCTGACCCTCCCATCCGCCTCCCTCTCCTGACCCTCCCATCCGCCTCCCTCTCCTGACCCTCCCATCCGCCTCCCTCTCCTGACCCTCCCATCCGCCTCCCTCTCTGACCCTCCCATCCGCCTCCCTCTCTGACCTCCCATCCCTCCCTCTCCTGACCCTCCCATCCGCCTCCCTCTCCTCCCCATCCGCCTCCCTCTCCTGACCCTCCCTCTCCTGCCTCCCTCCGCCTCCCTCTCCTGACCCTCCCATCCGCCTCCCTCTCCTGACCCTCCCATCCGCCTCCCTCTCCTGACCCTCCCATCCGCCTCCCTCTCTCCCATCCGCCCCCTCCCATCCTCCTCCCCCTCCCTCCTGACCCTCCCATCCGCCTCCCTCTCCTGACCCTCCCTCTCCTCCCTCCCATCCACCTCCCTCCGCCTCCCTCTCCTGACCCTCCCCATCCGCCTCCCTCTCCTGACCCTCCCATCCGCCTCCCTCTCCTGACCCTCCCATCCGCCTCCCTCTCCTGACCCTCCCATCCGCCTCCCTCTCCTGACCCCTCCCATCCGCCTCTCCCTCCCATCCTCCCTCTCCTGACCCTCCCATCCGCCTCCCTCTCCTGACCCTCCCATCCGCCTCCCTCTCCTGACCCTCCCATCCCCCTCCCTCTCTCCACCCTCCCATCCTGACCCTCCCTCTCCTGACCCTCCCATCCGCCTCCCTCTCCTGACCCTCCCATCCGCCTCCCTCTCCTGACCCTCCCATCCGCCTCCTCTCCTGACCCTCCCATCCGCCTCCCTCTCCTGACCCTCCCTCTCCCTCTCCTGACCCTCCCATCCGCCTCCCCTCCTGACCCTCCCATCCCCCTCCCATCCCTCCCTCTCCTGACCCTCCCATCCGCCTCCCTCTCCTGACCCTCCCATCCGCCTCCCTCTCCTGACCCTCCCATCCGCCTCCCTCTCCTGACCCTCCCATCCGCCTCCCTCTCCTGACCCTCCCATCCGCCTCCCTCTCCTGACCCTCCCATCCGCCTCCCTCTCCTGCCCTCCCATCCGACCCTCCCTCCCTCCCTCCCATCCCCTCCCTCTCCTGACCCTCCCATCCGCCTCCCTCTCCTGACCCTCCCATCCGCCTCCCTCTCCTGACCCTCCCATCCGCCTCCCTCTCCTGACCCTCCCATCCGCCTCCCTCTCCTGACCTCCCATCCCTGACCCTCCCTCTCCTGACCCTCCCATCCCCTCCCTCTCCTGACCCTCCCATCCGCCTCCCTCTCCTGACCCTCCCATCCGCCTCCCTCCTCCTCCCTCTCCTGACCCTCCCATCCGCCTCCCTCTCCTGACCCTCCCATCCGCCTCCCTCTCCTGACCCTCCCATCCGCCTCCCTCTCCTGACCCTCCCATCCGCCTCCCTCTCCTGACCCTCCCATCCGCCTCCCTCTCCTGACCCTCCCATCCGCCTCCCTCTCCTGACCCTCCCATCCGCCTCCCTCTCCCCTCCCATCCCCTCCCTCTCCTGACCCTCCCATCCGCCTCCCTCTCCTGACCCTCCCATCCGCCTCCCTCTCCTGACCCTCCCATCCGCCTCCCTCTCCTGACCCTCCCATCCGCCTCCCTCTCCCATCCCCTCCCTCTCCTGACCCTCCCATCCGCCTCCCTCTCCTGACCCTCCCATCCGCCTCCCTCTCTGACCCTCCCATCCGCCTCCTCCCCTCTCTGACCCTCCCATCCGCCTCCCTCTCCTGACCCTCCCATCCGCCTCCCTCTCCTGACCCTCCCATCCGCCTCCCTCTCTCTGACCCTCCCATCCGCCTCCCTCTCCTGACCCTCCCATCCCTGACCTCCCTCTCCTCCCTCCCTGACCCTCCCATCCGCCTCCTCTCCTGACCCTCCCATCCGCCTCCCTCTCCTGACCCTCCCATCCCATCCCTCCCTCTCCTGACCCTCCCATCCGCCTCCCTCTCCTGACCCTCCCATCCGCCTCCCTCTCCTGACCCTCCCATCCGCCTCCCTCTCCTGACCCTCCCATCCCTGCCCTCCCTCCTCTCCTGACCCTCCCATCCGCCTCCCTCTCCTGACCCTCCCATCCGCCTCCCTCTCCCCTCCCTCTCCTGACCCTCCCATCCGCCTCCCTCTCCTGACCCTCCCATCCGCCTCCCTCTCCTGACCCTCCCATCCGCCTCCTCTCCTGACCCTCCCATCCGCCTCCCTCTCCTGACCCTCCCATCCGCCTCCCTCTCCTGACCCTCCCATCCGCCTCCCTCTCCTGACCCTCCCATCCGCCTCCCTCTCTGACCCTCCCATCCTCCCTCTCCTGACCCTCTCCTGACCCTCCCATCCGCCTCCCTCTCCTGACCCTCCCATCCGCCTCCCTCTCCTCCCTCCCTCTCCGCCTCCCTCTCCTGACCCTCCCCATCCGCCTCCCTCTCCTGACCCTCCCATCATCCCTCTCCTGACCCTCCCATCCCTCTCCCTGACCTCCCTCTCCTGACCCTCCCATCCGCCTCCCTCTCTGACCCTCCCATCCGCCTCCCTCTCCTGACCCTCCCATCCGCCTCCTCTCCTGACCCTCCCATCCGCCTCCCTCTCCTGACCCTCCCATCCGCCTCCCTCTCCCTGACCCTCCCATCCGCCTCCCTCTCTGACCTGACCCTCCCCCCTCCCATCCGCCTCCCTCTCCTGACCCTCCCATCCGCCTCCCTCTCTGACCCTCCCATCCGCCTCCCTCTCCTGACCCTCCCTCTCCTGACCCTCCCATCCGCCTCCCTCTCCCTGACCCTCCCATCCGCCTCCCTCTCTGACCCTCCCATCCTCCCTCTCCTGACCCTCCCATCCGCCTCCCTCTCCTGACCCTCCCATCCGCCTCCCTCTCCTGACCCTCCCATCCGCCTCCCTCCCCTCCCATCCGCCTCCCTCTCCTGACCCTCCCATCCGCCTCCCTCTCTCTCCTCCCTCTCCTGACCCTCCCATCCGCCTCCCTCTCCTGACCCTCCCATCCGCCTCCCTCTCCTGACCCTCCCCATCCGCCTCCCTCTCCTGACCCTCCCATCCCATCCTCTCCTGACCCTCCCTCTCCTGACCCTCCCATCCGCCTCCCTCTCCTGACCCTCCCATCCGCCTCCCTCTCCTGACCTCCCTCCCTGACCCTCCCATCCGCCTCCCTCTCCTGACCTCCCATCCCTCCCTCTCCTGACCTCCGCCTCCCTCTCCTGACCCTCCCATCCGCCTCCCTCTCCTGACCCTCCCATCCGCCTCCCTCCTGACCCTCCCATCCGACCCTCCCTCTCTGACCCTCCCATCCGCCTCCCTCTCCTGACCCTCCCATCCGCCTCCCTCTCCTGACCCCATCCCCTCCCTCTCTGCTCCCATCCGCCTCCCTCCCTCCCCTCCCTCTGCTGACCCTCCCATCCGCCTCCCTCTCCCTGACCCTCCCATCCGCCTCCCTCTCCTGACCCTCCCATCCGCCTCCCTCTCCTGACCCTCCCATCCGCCTCCCTCTCCTGACCCTCCCATCCCCTCCCTCTCTGACCCTCCGCCTCCCTCTCTGACCCTCCCATCCTCCCTCCCTCTCCCCACCCTCCCATCCGACCTCCCTCTCCTGACCCTCCCATCCGCCTCCCTCTCCTGACCCTCCCATCCGCCTCCCTCTCCCTGACCCTCCCTCCCTCCTGACCCTCCCTCCCCTCCCATCCGCCTCCCTCTCCTGACCCTCCCATCCCATCCGCCTCCCTCTCCTGACCCTCCCATCCGCCTCCCTCTCCTGACCCCCATCCCATCCCCATCCGCCTCCCTCTCCTGACCCTCCCTCCCTCTCTGCCTCCACCCTCCCTCTCCTGACCCTCCCATCTGCCTCCCTCTCCGCCCTCCCTCTCCTGACCTCCCTCTCCTGACCCTCCCATCCGCCTCCCTCTCCTGACCCTCCCATCCGCCTCCCTCTCCTGACCCTCCCATCCGCCTCCCTCTCCTGACCTCCCATCCGCCTCCCTCTCCTGACCCTCCCATCCGACCTCCCTCTCCTCTCCTGACCCTCCCATCCGCCTCCCTCTCCTGACCCTCCCATCCCTCTCCCCTCTCCCTGACCCTCCCATCCCTCCCTCCCTGACCCTCCCATCCGCCTCCCTCTCCTGACCCTCCCATCCGCCTCCCTCTCCTGACCCTCCCATCCGCCTCCCTCTCCTGACCCTCCCTCTCCTCTCTGACCCTCCCATCCGCCTCCTCTCCTGACCCTCCCATCCCTCCCCATCCGCCTCCCTCTCCTGACCCTCCCATCTCCCTCTCCTGACCCTCCCTCTCCTGACCCTCCCATCCGCCTCCCTCTCTGACCCTCCCTCTCCCTGACCCTCCCATCCGACCTCCCTCTCCTCTCCTGACCCTCCCATCCACCTCCCTCTGACTGACCCTCCCTCTCCTGACCTCCCTCTCCTGACCCTCCCTCTCCTGACCCTCCCTCTCCTGACCCTCCCATCCGCCTCCCTCTCCTGACCCTCCCTCTCCTGACCCTCCCTCTCCTGACCCTCCCATCCGCCTCTCAAAATCATTGTCATGTGGTTCATCAACATTATATCTAAATGAAAATGAAAATGATAGAAACCTGAAAAGTAACTTCTATTCCCATTACCAACTATGTAAAAACAGCCTACATGAAACCAACAAATAAAGACCAGCCCACAGATAGAAAATAACCTGATTAAAAATAACTATCCTATAAATCACAATGTGTCTGCAAGGAACTAGAAACATTGTATCAACTATTAACTTGGAGAGCTAGCAAACTTGCAACATTGTTTAAAATATTCTGTGCCCTCCTGCACCAGTGACAGAAACAGCTGTAGGCTATTTACACAAGGGATAATCAGTAATTAGGTAGGCTTATTTTATGACATTTCCACTGGATCAGAGCATGACGTTTATCACGCTGAGTGGTTATCGAAAGGGAGAGAGACAGAGACAGAGACAGAGAGACAGAGACAGAGACAGAGAGAGAGAGAAAGAGAGAGAGAGAAAGAGAGAGAGAGACAGAGAGAGAGAGAGAGAGAGAGAGAAAGAGAGAGAGAGACAGAGAGAGAGAGAGAGAGAGAGAGAGACAGAGAGAGAGACAGAGAGAGAGAGAGAGAGAGACAGAGACAGAGACAGAGAGACAGAGACAGAGAGACAGAGACAGAGAGAGAGACAGAGAGAGACAGAGAGAGAGACAGAGAGAGAGACAGAGAGAGACAGAGACAGAGACAGAGACAGAGAGAGAGAGACAGAGAGAGAGAGAGAGACAGAGAGAGAGAGAGAGAGAGAGACAGAGACAGAGACAGAGAGAGAGAGAGAGACAGAGACAGAGACAGAGAGACAGAGACAGAGACAGAGACAGAGACAGAGACAGAGAGAGACAGAGAGAGACAGAGAGAGAGAGAGAGAGAGAGAGAGAGAGAGAGAGAGAGAGAAAGAGAGAAAGAGAGAGAGAGAGAGAGCTGGAAAGATTTGTTTTTCAGATAGGTTGAGGAACTATTGTCATTCTCAATGGATGTAGAAAACAGACTTTGTTCACTTGCTGTTTGAGGTGGAGAAAACATTACTGATGCTCCACAGCTTATTACTGGTGGCAGCATTTAGATGCCTACATTTGCGCGCGGTCCAGGTAGACTATAGAGTAGACTATAGGGTAGACAATAGACTATAGGGTAGACAATAGACTATAGGGTAGACTATAGAGTAAATTATAGGGTAGACTATAGAGTAGACTATAGGGTAGACTATAAGGTAGACAATAGACTATAGGGTAGACAATAGGGTAGAGTATAGAGTAGACTATAGGGTAGACAATAGACTATAGGGTAGACTATAGAGTAAATTATAGGGTAGACTATAGAGTAGACTATAGGGTAGACTATAGACTACAGGGTAGACTATAGACTACAGGGTAGACTATAGACTACAGGGTAGACTATAGACTACAGGGTAGACTATAGACTATAGGGTAGACTATAGGTTAGACTATAGACTATAGGGTAGACTATAGGGTAGTCTAAATGGTAGACTATAGACTACAGGGTAGACTATGGGGTAGACTACAGGGTAGACTATAGGGTACTACAGGGTAGACTATAGACTATAGGGTAACTATAGACTATCGGGTAGACTATAGGTTAGACTATAGACTATAGGGTAGACTATAGACTATAGGGTAAGACTATAGGAGTAGTCTAAATGGTAGACTATAGACAGGAGTAGACTATAGGGTAGACTATAGGGTAGACTATAGGTAGACTATAGGGTAGACTAAGGTAGACTACAGGGTAGACTACAGGGTAGACTATAGGGTAGACTATAGACTATAGGGTAGACTATAGACTATAGTGTACTTTAGGATGACTAAAGGGTAGACTATAGACTATAGGGTAGACTATAGACTATAGGGAAGACTATAGGGTAGTCTAAATGGTAGACTATAGACTACAGGGTAGACTATAGGGTAGACTACAGGGTAGACTATAGGGTAGACTAAAGGGGAGAATACAGGGTAGACTAAAGGGTAGACTATAGACTATAGGGTAGACTATAGACTATAGACTATAGGGTAGACTATAGACTATAGACTATAGGGTAGACTATAGACTATAGGGTAGACTATAGGGTAGACTAAAGGGTAGACTACAGACTATAGGGTAGACTATAGACTATAGGGTAGACTCCAGGGTAGACTAAAGGGTAGACTAAAGGGTAGACTATAGACTATAGGGTAGACTATAGGGTAGACTATAGACTATAGGGTAGACTATAGACTACAGGGTAGACTAAAGGGTAGATTACAGGGTAGACTACAGGGTAGACTATAGGGTAGACTACAGGGTAGTCTATAGACTATAGGGTAGACTACAGTGTAGACTATAAGGTAGACCATAGACTATAGGATAGACTATAGGGTAGACTATAGACTATAGGGTAGACTATAGGGTAGACTACAGTGTAGACTATAAGGTAGACCATAGACTATAGGATAGACTATAGGGTAGACTATAGACTATAGGGTAGACTATAGGGTAGTCTAAATGGTAGACTATAGACTATAGTGTAGACTATAGGGTAGACAATAGACTATAGTGTAGACTATAGGGTAGTCTAAATGGTAGACTATAGACTATAGTGTAGACTATAGGGTAGACAATAGACTATAGTGTAGACTATAAGGTAGACTATAGACTATAGGGTAGACTCAAGGGTAGACTACAGTGTAGACTATAAGGTAGACTATAGACTGTAGGGTAGACTATAGACTATAGTGTAGACTATAGGGTAGACTAAAGGGTAGACTACAGTGACTATAGACTATAGGGTAGACTATAGACTACAGGGTAGACTTATAAAGTTAGACTACAGTGTAGACTATAGAGTTAGACTATAGACTATAGGGGTAGACTATAGAATATAGGTAGACTAGGTGTAGACTATAAGGTAGTCTATAGACTATAAGATGGAACTACAGGCAGACTGCAGTGTAGACTATACAGACTATAGGTAGACTATAGACAATAGGTAGATTATGTAGACTATAAGGTAGACTACTAGGGTAGACTACAGTGTAGACTATAAGGTAGACTATAGGGTAGACTATAGTGTAGACATTATAGACTATAGGTGACGTAGACTACAGTGTAGACAATAAGGTAGACTACTAGGGTAGACCACAGTGTAGACAATAAGGTAGACTATAGACCTATAGGTAGACTATAGGTAGACAATAGGGTAGACATTAGGTAGACTACAAGTAGACTATAGGGTAGACTACAGTGTAGACAATAAGGTAGACTATAGGGTGAACAGTGTAGACAATAAGGTAGACTATAGGGTAGACTACAGTGTAGACATTAAGGTAGACTATAGACCAGACTATAGGGTAGACTACAGTGTAGACTACAAGGTAGACTATAGGGTAGACTACAGT
>NC_088397.1:831221-841221 GCF_034236695.1 Oncorhynchus nerka
CCTCCCATCCGCCTCCCTCTCTGAGCCCTCCCATCCGCCTCCTCTGCTGACCCTCCCATCCGCCTCCCTCTCCTGACCGTCCCATCCGTCTCCCTCTGCTGATCCTCCCCATCCGCCTCCCTCTGACCCTCCCATCCTCCCTCTCCTGACCCTCCCATCCGCCTCCCTCTCTGACCCTCCCTCTACCTGACCCTCCCATCCACCTCCCTCTCCTGACCCTCCCTCTCCTGACCCTCCCATCCGCCTCCCTCTCTGACCCTCCCATCCTGACCCTCCCATCCGCCTCCCTCTCTGACCCTCCCATCCTCCCTCTCTACCTCCCTCTCCTGACCCACCGCCTCCCTCTCTGACCTCCCTCTCCTGACCCTCCCATCCGCCTCCCTCTCCTGACCCTCCCATCCGCCTCCCTCTCCTGACCACCTCTGATCCCTCCTCTCTGACCCTCCCATCACTCCCTCTCTGCCCTCCATCGCCTCCCTCTCTGACCCTCCCATTCGCCTCCCTCTGATCCTGACCCTCCCTGACCCTCCCTCTCCTGACCCTCCCATCCACCTCCCTCTCCTGACCCTCCCATCCCCTCCCTCTCCCTGACCTCCATCCGCCTCCCTCTCCTGACCCTCCCTCTCCTGACCCTCCATCCGCCTCCCTCTCCTGACCCTCCCATCCGCCTCCCTCTCCTGACCCTCCCATCCGCCTCCCTCTCTGACCCTCCCATCCGCCTCCCTCTCCCCCTCCCACCCTCCCTCTCCTGACCCTCCCATCCGCCTCCCTCTGCTGACCCTCCCATCCGCCTCCCTCTCCTGACCCTCCCATCCGCTCCCTCTCTGACCCTCCCATCCGCCTCCCTCTCTGACCCTCCCATCCGCCTCCCTCTCCTGACCCTCCCATCCGCCTCCCTCTGACCCTCCCTCTCCTGACCCTCCCATCCGCCTCCCTCTCCTGACCCTCCCTCTCCTGACCCTCCCATCCGCCTCCCTCTCCTGACCCTCCCATCCGCCTCCCTCTCCTGACCCTCCCATCCGCCTCCCCCTCCCCATCCGCCTCCCTCTCTGGCCCTCCCATCCGCCTCCCTCTGACCCTCCCATCCGCCTCCCTCTCCTGACCCTCCCATCCGCCTCCCTCTCCTGACCCCCCTCCCCTCCCTCTCCTGACCCTCCCATCCGCCTCCCTCTCCTGACCCTCCCATCCGTCTCCTGGCCTCCCATGACCCTCCCTCTCCTGACCCTCCCATCCGCCTCCTCTCCTGACCTCCCATCCGCCTCCTGACCCCTCCCTCTCCGCCCTCCCTCTCCTGACCCTCCCATCCGCCTCCCTCTCCTGACCCTCCCATCCGCCTCCCTCTCCTGACCCCCTCCCATCCGCCTCCCTCTCCTGACCCTCCCATCCGCCTCCCTCTCCCATGAGCCTCCTCTGCAACCCTCCCTCTCCTGACCCTCCCATCCGCCTCCCTCTCCTGACCCTCCCATCCGCCTCCCTCTCCTGACCTCCCCGCCTCTCTCCTGACCCTGACCCTCCCATCCGCCTCCCTCTCTGACCCTCCCCTCCGCCTCCCTCTCCACCCTCCCTCTCCCTGACCCTCCCTCTCCCTCCCTCCCATCCGCCTCCCTCTCTGACCCTCCCATCCGCCTCCCTCCCTGACCCCTCCCTCTCTCTGACCCTCCCATCCGCCTCCCTCCTGACCCTCCCCATCCGCCTCCCTCTCCTGACTCCCATCCGCCTCCCTCTCCCACCCTCCGCCTCTCTCCTGACCCTCCCATCCGCCTCCCTCTGCTGACCCTCCCACCCTCCCTGATCCCATCCGCCTCCCTCTCTTCCTGACCCTCCCATCCGCCTCCCTCTCCTGACCCTCCCTCTCCCTCTCCTGACCCTCCCATCCGCCTCCCTCTCCCTGACCCTCCCCCTCCTGACCTCCCATCCGCCTCCCTCTGACCCTCCCATCCGCCTCCCTCTCCTGACCCTCCCATCCGCCTCCCTCTCCTGACCCTCCCATCCGCCTCCCTCTCCTGACCCTCCCATCCGCCTCCCTCTCCTGACCCTCCCTCCCTCCGCCTCCCTCCCTCTCCTCCCACCCCTCCCTCTCCTGACCCTCCCATCCGCCTCCCTCTCCTGACCCTCCCATCCGCCTCCCTCTCCTGACCCTCCCATCCGCCTCCCTCTCCTGACCCTCCCATCCGCCTCCCTCTCCTGACCCTCCCATCCGCCTCCCTCTCCTGACCCTCCCATCCGCCTCCCTCTCCTGACCTCCCATCCTCCCTCTCTGACCCTCCCATCCGCCTCCCTCTCTGACCCTCCCTCTCCTGACCCCTCCCATCCGCTCCCTCCTGACCCTCCCATCCGCCTCCTGACCCCCATCCACCCCTCCCATCCGCCTCCCTCTCTGACCTCCCCTCCTGACCCGCCTCCCCTCTCCTGACCCTCCCATCCGCCTCCCTCTCCTGACCCTCCCATCCGCCTCCCTCTCTCCTGACCCTCCCATCCGCCTCCCTCTCCTGACCCTCCCATCCCTCTCCTGACCCTCCCTCTGCTGACCCTCCCATCCGCCTCCCTCTCCTGACCCTCCCATCTCCTCCCTCCCATCCGCCTCCCTCTCCTGACCCTCCCATCCGCCTCCCTCTCCTGACCCTCCCATCCGCCTCCCTCTCCTGACCCTCCCATGACGCCTCCCTCTCCTGACCCTCCCATCCGCCTCCCCCTCCCTCCTGACCCTCCCATCCGCCTCCCTCTCCTGACCCTCCCATCCGCCTCCCTCTCCTCCCTCCCATCCGCCTCCCTCCCTCCTGACCCTCCCATCCGCCTCCTCTCCTGACCCTCCCATCCGCCTCCCTCTCCTGACCCTCCCATCCGCCTCCCTCCTCTGACCCTCCCATCCGCCTCCCTCTCCTGACCCTCCCTCTCCTGACCCTCCGCCTCCCTCTCCTGACCCTCCCATCCGCCTCCCCTCCTCCCATCTGCCTGACCCTCCCATCCGCCTCCCTCTCCTGACCCTCCCATCCGCCTCCCTCTCCTGACCCTCCCATCCGCCTCCCTCTCCTGACCCTCCCATCCGCCTCCCTCTCCTGACCCTCCCATCCGCCTCCCTCTCCTGACCCTCCCATCCGCCTCCCTCTCCTGACCCTCCCATCCGCCTCCCTCTCCTGACCCTCCCATCCCGCCTCCCTCTCCTGACCCTCCCATCCGCCTCCCTCTCCTGACCCTCCCATCCGCCTCCCTCTCCTGACCCTCCCATGCCTCCCTCTCCCCTCTCTGACCCCCACTCCCTGACCCTCCCATCCGCCTCCCTCTCCTGACCCTCCCATCCGCCTCCCTCTCCTGATCCGCCTCCCTCTCCTGACCCTCCCATCCGCCTCCCTCTGCTGACCCTCCCATCCGCCTCCTCTCTCCTGACCCTCCCATCCGCCTCCCTCTCCTGACCCTCCCATCCGCCTCCCTCTCCTGACCCTCCCATCCGCCTCCCTCTCCTGACCCTCCCATCCGCCTCCCTCTCCTGACCCTCCCATCCGCCTCCCTCTCCTGACCCTCCACTCTCTGCTGACCCTCCCATCCGCCTCCCTCTCCTGACCCTCCCATCCGCCTCCCTCTCCTGACCCTCCCATCCGCCTCCCTCTCCTGACCCTCCCATCCGCCTCCCTCTCCTGACCCTCCCATCCTGACCCTCCCATCCGCCTCCCTCTCCTGACCCTCCCATCCGCCTCCCTCTCCTGACCCTCCCTCCCTCCGACCCTCCCATCCCCTCCCTCTCCTGACCCCCTCCCATCCGCCTCCCTCTCCTGACCCTCCCATCCGCCTCCCCCTCTGCTGACCCTCCCATCCGCCTCCCTCCATCCCTCTCCTGACCCTCCCATCCGCCTCCCTCTCCTGACCCTCCCATCCGCCTCCCTCTCTGGCCTCCCTCTGACCCTCCCATCCCTCCTCTCCTGCCTCCCATCTCCCTCCTGACCCTCCCATCCGCCTCCCTCTCCTGACCCTCCCATCCGCCTCCCTCTCCTGACCCTCCATCCGCCCTCCTGACCCTCCCCATCCCTCCCTCTCCGACCCTCCCTCTCCCTCTCCTGACCCTCCCATCCGCCTCCCTCTCCTGACCCTCCCATCCGCCTCCCTCTCCTGACCCTCCCATCCGCCTCCCTCTCCTGACCCTCCCATCCGCCTCCCTCTCGCCCTCCCATCCGCCTCTCCTGACCCTCCCATCCGCCTCCCTCTCCTGACCCTCCCATCCGCCTCCCTCCTGACCCTCCCATCCGCCTCCCTCTCCCTGACCCTCCCATCCGCTCTCCCTCTCTGACCCTCCCATCCGCCTCCCTCTCTGACCCTCCCATCCGCCTCCCTCCCTGACCCTCCCATCCGACCCTCCCTCTCCTGACCCTCCCATCCGCCTCCCTCTCCCCTGACCCTCCCATCCCTCCCTCTGACCCTCCCATCCCCTCCCTCTCCGACCTCCGCTCCCTCCTGACCCTCCCATCCGCCTCCCTCTCACCCCTCCCATCTCCCCTCCTGACCCTCCCATCCGCCTCCCTCCCTCTCCTGACCCTCCCATCCGCCTCCCTCTCCTGACCCTCCCATCCGCCTCCCTCTCCTGACCCTCCCATCCGCCTCCCTCTCCTGACCCTCCCATCCGCCTCCCTCTCCTGACCCTCCCATCCGCCTCCCTCTCCTGACCCTCCCATCCGCCTCCCTCTCCTGACCCTCCCATCCGCCTCCCTCTCCTGACCCTCCCATCCGCCTCCCTCCTGACCCTCCCATCCGCCTCCCTCTCCTGACCCTCCCATCCGCCTCCCTCTCTGACCCTCCCATCCGCCTCCCTCTCCTGACCCTCCCTCCCTCCCATCCGCCTCCCTCTCCTGACCCTCCCATCCGCCTCCCTCTCCTGACCCTCCCATCCGCCTCCCTCTCCTGACCCTCCCATCCGCCTCCCTCTCTCCTCCCTCCCATCGCCTCCCTCTCTGACCCTCCCATCCGCCTCCCTCTCCTGACCCTCCCATCCGCCTCCCTCTCCTGACCCTCCCATCCGCCTCCCTCTCCTGACCCTCCCATCCGCCTCCCTCTCTGACCCTCCCATCCGCCTCCCTGACCCTCCCATCCGCCTCCCTCTCCTGACCCTCCCATCCGCCTCCCTCTCCTGACCCTCCCATCCGCCTCCCTCTCCTGACCCTCCCATCCGCCTCCCTCTCCTGACCCTCCCATCCGACCCCTCCCCTCCCTCTCCCTGACCCCTCCCTGACCCTCCCATCCGCCTCCCTCTCCTGACCCTCCCGCCTCCCTCCTGACCCTCCCATCCGCCTCCCTCTCCTGACCCTCCCATCCGCCTCCCTCTCCTGACCCTCCCATCCGCCTCCCTCTCCTGACCCTCCCATCCTCCCTCTCCTGACCCTCCCATCCGCCTCCCTCTCCTGACCCTCCCATCCGCCTCCCTCTCCTGACCTCCCTCCCATCCGCCTCCCTCTCCTGACCCTCCCATCCGCCTCCCTCTCCTGACCCTCCCATCCGCCTCCCTCTCTGACCCTCCCATCCGCCTCCCTCTCCTGACCCTCCCATCCGCCTCCCTCTCTGACCCTCCCTCTCCTGACCCTCCCCCATCCGCCTCCGCCTCCCTCCTGACCCTCCCATCCGCCTCCCTCTCCTGACCCTCCCATCCGCCTCCCTCTCTGACCCTCCCATCCGCCTCCCTCCTGACCCTCCCATCCGCCTCCCTCTCTGACCCTCCCATCCGCCTCCCTCTCCTGACCGCCTCCCTCTCCTGACCCTCCCATCCGCCTCCCTCTCCTGACCCTCCCATCCGCCTCCCTCTCCTGACCCTCCTCTGATCCGCCTCCCTCTCCTGACCCTCCCATCCGCCTCCCTCTCCCTGACCCTCCCATCCGCCTCCCTCTCCTGACCCTCCCTCTCCTGACCCTCCCATCCGCCTCCCTCTCCTGACCCTCCCATCCGCCTCCCTCTCCTGACCCTCCCATCCGCCTCCCTCTCCTGACCCTCCCATCCGCCTCCTCTCCTGACCCTCCCTCTCCTGACCCCTCCCATCCTGACCTCCCTCCCATCCGCCTCCCTCTCCTGACCCTCCCATCCGCCTCCCTCCCTGACCCTCCCTCTCCTGACCCTCCCATCCGCCTCCCTCTCCTGACCCTCCCTCTCCGCCCTCCCTCTCCTGACCCTCCCATCCGCCTCCCTCTCCCTGACCCTCCCATCCGCCTCCCTCTCCTGACCCTCCCATCCGCCTCCCTCTCCTGACCCTCCCTCCGCCTCCCTGACCCTCCCATCCGCCTCCCTCTCCTGACCCTCCCATCCGCCTCCCTCTCCTGACCCTCCCATCCGCCTCCCTCTCCTGACCCTCCCTCTCCTCCGCCATCCCTCCCTCTCCTGACCCTCCCATCCGCCTCCCTCTCCCCATCCCTGACCCTCCCATCCGCCTCCCTCTCCTGACCCTCCCATCCGCCTCCCATCCGCCTCCCTCTCCTGACCCTCCCATCCGCCTCCCTCTCCTGACCCTCCCATCCGCCTCCCTCTCCTGACCCTCCTCCCATCCGCCTCCCTCTCCTGACCCTCCCATCCGCCTCCCATCCGCCTCCTGACCCTCCCTCCCATCCTGACCCTCCCATCCGCCTCCTCTCCTGACCCTCCCCCTCCCTGACCCTCCCTCTCCTGACCCTCCCATCCGCCTCCCTCTGCTGACCCTCCCATCCGCCTCCCTCTCCTGACCCTCCCATCCGCCTCCCTCTCCTGACCCTCCCATCCGCCTCCCTCTGACCCTCCCATCCCCCTCCCCCTCTCCTGACCTCCCATCCGCCTCCCTCCTGACCCTCCCATCCGCCTCCCCTCCTGACCCTCCCATCCGCCTCCCTCCTGACCCTCCCATCCGCCTCCTGACCCTCCCATCCGCCTCCCTCTCCTGACCCTCCCATCCGCCTCCCTCTCCTGACCTCCCATCCCCTCCCTCCTGACCCTCCCATCCGCCTCCCTCTCCTGACCCTCCCATCCGCCTCCCTCTCCTGACCCTCCCATCCGCCTCCCTCTCCTGACCCTCCCATCCGCCTCCCTCTCCTGACCCTCCCATCCGCCTCCCTCCCATCCCTGACCCTCCCATCCGCCTCCCTCTCCTGACCCTCCCATCCGCCTCCCTCTCCTGACCCTCCCATCCGCCTCCCTCCCTCCCATCCGCCTCCCTCTCCTGACCCTCCCATCCGCCTCCCTCTCCTGACCCTCCCATCCGCCTCCCTCTCCTGACCCTCCCATCCGCCTCCCTCTCCTGACCCTCCCATCCGCCTCCCTCTCCTGACCCTCCCATCCGCCTCCCTCTCCTGACCCTCCCATCCGCCCTCCCATCCTGACCCTCCCATCCGCCTCCCTCTCCTGACCCTCCCATCCGCCTCCCTCTCCTGACCCTCCCTCCTGACCCTCCCATCCGCCTCCCTCTCCTGACCCTCCCATCCGCCTCCTCCTGACCCTCCCTCTCCTGACCCTCCCATCCGCCTCCCTCTCCTGACCCCCCATCCCTCCCTCCTGACCCTCCCATCCGCCTCCCTCTCCTGACCCTCCCATCCGCCCCTCCCTCTCCTGACCCTCCCATCCGCCTCCCTCTCTGACCCTCCCATCCGCCTCCCTGACTCTCCTGACCCCTCCCCCCTCCCATCTCCTGACCCTCCCATCCGCCTCCCTCTCCTGACCCTCCCATCCGCCTCCCTCTCCCATCCCTCCCTCTCCTGACCCTCCCATCCGCCTCCCTCTCCTGACCCTCCCATCCGCCTCCCTCTCCTGACCCTCCCATCCGCCTCCCTCTCCTGACCCTCCCATCCGCCTCCCTCTCCTGACCCTCCCATCCGCCTCCCTCTCCTCCCTCCCACCGCTCCCTCTCCTGACCTCCCTCCCTCTCCTGACCCTCCCATCCGCCTCCCTCTCCTGACCCTCCCATCCGCCTCCCTCTCCTGACCCTCCCATCCGCCTCCTCCTGACCCTCCCATCCGCCTCTCCTGACCCTCCCATCCGCCTCCCTCTCCTGACCCTCCCATCCGCCTCCCTCTCCTGACCCTCCCATCCGCCTCCCTCTCCTGACCCTCCCATCCGCCTCCCTCTCTGACCCTCCCATCCGCCTCCCTCTCCTGACCCTCCCATCCGCCTCCCTCTCCTGACCCTCCCATCCGCCTCCTCCTGACCCTCCCATCCGCCTCCCTCTCCTGACCCTCCCATCCGCCTCCCTCTCCTGACCTCCCATCCGCCTCCCTCTCCTGACCCTCCCATCCGCCTCCCTCTCCTGACCCTCCCATCCGCCTCCCTCTCCTGACCCTCCCATCCGCCTCCCTCTCCTGACCCTCCCATCCGCCTCCCTCTCCTGACCCTCCCATCCGCCTCCCTCTCCTGACCCCCTCCCATCCGCCTCCCTCCTGACCCTCCCATCCGCCTCCCTCTCCTGACCCTCCCATCCGCCTCCCTCCCTGACCCTCCCATCCGCCTCCCTCTCCTGACCCTCCCATCCGCCTCCCTCCCTGACCCTCCCATCCGCCTCCCTCTCCTGACCCTCCCATCCGCCTCCCTCTCCTGACCCTCCCATCCGCCTCCCTCTCTGACCCTCCCATCCGCCTCCCTCTCCTGACCCTCCCCTCTCCTGACCTCTCCCATCCGACCTCCCTCTCCTGACCTCCCTCTCCTGACCCTCCCATCCGCCTCTCCCCCTCCCTCTCTGACCCTCCCATCCGCCTCCCTCTCCTGACCCTCCCATCCGCCTCCCTCTCCTGACCCTCCCATCCGCCTCCCTCTGCTGACCCTCCCATCCGCCTCCCTCTCCTGACCCTCCCATCCGCCTCCCTCTCCTGACCCTCCCATCCGCCTCCCTCTCCTGACCCTCCCATCCGCCTCCCTCTCCTGACCCTCCCATCCGCCTCCCTCTCCTGACCCTCCCATCCCCCTCCCTCTCCTGCCCCTCCCCTCCGCCTCCCTCTCCCCCCCCCCCCCTCCCTCCCTCTCCCTGACCCTCCCATCCGCCTCCCTCTCCTGACCCTCCCATCCGACCTCCCTCTCCTGACCCTCCCATCCGCCTCCCTCTCCTGACCCTCCCATCCGCCTCCCTCTCTGACCCTCCCTCTCCTGACCCTCCCATCCGCCTCCCTCCTCTCTGACCCTCCCATCCGCCTCCCTCTCCTGACCCTCCCATCCGCCTCCCTTTCCTGACCCTCCCATCCGCCTCCTTCTCCTGACCCTCCCATCCGCCTCCCTCTCCTGACCCTCCCATCCGCCTCCCTCTCCTGACCCTCCCATGCGCCTCCATCTCCTGACCCTCCCATCCGCCTCCCTCTCCTGACCCTCCCATCCGCCTCCCTCTCCTGACCCTCCCATCCGCCTCCCTCTCCTGACCCTCCCATCCGCCTCCCTCTCCTGACCCTCCCATCCGCCTCCCTCTCCTGACCCTCCCATCCGCCTCCCTGACCCTCTGCTGACCCTCCCATCCGACCTCCCTCTCCTGACCCTCCCATCCGCCTCCCTCTCTGACCCTCCCATCCGCCTCCCTCTGACCCTGACCCTCCCTCCCTCTCCTGACCTCCCATCCGCCTCTCCTGACCCTCCCATCCGCCTCCCTCTCCTGACCCTCCCATCCGCCTCCCTCTCCTGACCCTCCCATCCGCCTCCCTCTCCTGACCCTCCCATCCGCCTCCCTCTCCTGACCCTCCCATCCGCCTCCCTCTCCTGACCCTCCCATCCGCCTCCCTCTGACCCTCCCATCCGACCCTCCCATCCGCCTCCCTCTCCTGACCCTCCCCTCCCTCTCCTGACCCTCCCATCCGCCTCCCTCTCCTGACCCTCCCATCCGCCTCCCTCTCCTGACCCTCCCATCCTGCCCTCCCTCCCTGACCTCCCTCTCCTGACCCTCCCATCCGCCTCCCTCTCCTGACCCTCCCATCCGCCTCCCTCTCCTGACCCTCCCATCCGCCTCCCTCTCCTGACCCTCCCATCCGCCTCCCTCTCCTGACCCTCCCATCCGCCTCCCTCTCCTGACCCTCCCATCCGCCTCCCTCTCCTGACC
>NC_088397.1:846221-871221 GCF_034236695.1 Oncorhynchus nerka
AGTCTCCACCTTCACAATGGATTAGTCTCCACCTTCACAATGGATTAGTCTCCACCTTCACAATGGATTAGTCTCCACCTTCACAATGGATTAGTCTCCACCTTCACAATGGATTAGTCTCCACCTTCACATTGGATTAGTCTCGGTCCTGACAATGGATTAGTCTCCACCTCCACAATGGATTAGTCTCGGCCTTCACAATGGATTAGTCTCGGTCCTGACAATGGATTAGTCTCGGCCTTCACAATGGATTAGTCTCGGCCTTCACAATGGATTAGTCTCGGCCTTCACAATGGATTAGTCTCGGCCCTCACAATGGATTAGTCTCGGCCTTCACAATGGATTAGTCTCGGCCTTCACAATGGATTAGTCTCCACCTCCACAATGGATTAGTCTCCACCTTCACAATGGATTAGTCTCCACCTTCACAATGGATTAGTCTCGGCCCTGACAATGGATTAGTCTCCACCTTCACAATGGATTAGTCTCCACCTTCACAATGGATTAGTCTCAACCTTCACAATGGATTAGTCTCCACCTTCACAATGGATTAGTCTCAACCTTCACAATGGATTAGTCTCCGCCTTCACAATGGATTAGTCTCGGTCTTCTCCCTAGACCTTCACAATGGATTAGTCTCCACCTTCACAATGGATTAGTCTCGGCCCTCACAATGGATTAGTCTCGGTCCTGACAATGGATTAGTCTCGGCCTTCACAATGGATTAGTCTCCACCTTCACAATGGATTAGTCTCGGCCTTCACAATGGATTAGTCTCCACCTTCACAATGGATTAGTCTCGGTCCTGACAATGGATTAGTCTCGGCCTTCACAATGGATTAGTCTCCACCTTCACAATGGATTAGTCTCAGCCCTGACAATGGATTAGTCTCCACCTTCACAATGGATTAGTCTCAACCTTCACAATGGATTAGTCTCCACCTTCACAATGGATTAGTCTCGGCCTTCACAATGGATTAGTCTCGGCCTTCACAATGGATTAGTCTCGGTCCTGACAATGGATTAGTCTCGACCTTCACAATGGATTAGTCTCGGACTTCACAATGGATTAGTCTCGGCCCTGACAATGGATTAGTCTCGGCCTTCACAATGGATTAGTCTCGGCCTGACATGGATTAGTCTTCACAATGGATTAGTCTCGACCTTCACAATGGATTAGTCTCGGCCTTCACAATGGATTAGTCTCGGCCTTCACAATGGATTAGTCTCGGCCTTCACATTGGATTAGTCTCAGCCCTGACAATGGATTAGTCTCCACCTTCACAATGGATTAGCCTCAACCTTCACAATGGATTAGTCTCGGCCTTCACAATGGATTAGTCTCGGCCTTCACAATGGATTAGTCTCGGCCTTCACAATGGATTAGTCTCGGTCTTCACAATGGATTAGTCTCGGCCTTCACAATGGATTAGTCTCGGCCCTCACAATGGATTAGTCTCGGCCTTCACAATGGATTAGTCTCGGCCTTCACAATGGATTAGTCTCGGCCTTCACAATGAATTAGTCTCTGCCTTCACACTTTGGATTAGTTCACTAAAATGGGCACGAATAAGACAGGAGTCTCATGTGCCATAAATAATATATATATATATTTGCTACTGCTCGACCCCAAAAACATAGACCAACAGCCTATTGGCCAAACAATCGACATTTACATTTACATTTACGTCATTTAGCAGACGCTCTTATCCAGAGCGACTTACAAATTGGTGCTTTCACCTTATGACATCCAGTGGAACAGCCACTTTACAATAGTGCATCTAAGTCTTTTAAGGGGGGTGAGAGAGAAGGATTACTTTATCCTATCCTAGGTATTCCTTAAAGAGGTGGGGTTTCAGGTGTCTCCGGAAGGTGGTGACTAATCCATTGTGAAGGTTGAGACTAATCCATTGTGAAGGTGGAGACTAATCCATTGTGAAGGCTAAATTGCACAATGTATGTCTCTCCCGCCAGACAGTCGACTAATTGGGCCCGAATAAGCACACAACAATATAAAGCACTATGAACCCACTGGGCAACAACTGGTTTGATCAACGTTGTTTCCATGTCATTTAAACAAAACAATTCCACGTGATGATGTGTAAAACTGATTGGATTTGAAATTTCGTATTTTTGTCACCCAACGTTTAACCTAAATCCAATGACGTGGTGAATGTTTTTTGTTGATTTCACGTTGAATTCACGTATTTTGACAACCAAATTTATATCAAAACTGAACTGATATCTATGCCCAGGGGGCAATGTAAGCCACAACTCACCCTGGCAGAATCCGTCAATCTCCTCATGTCCCAGACTACAGACGCATCGCCCCAGAGGAACCAGCCAGTCCCCGTCCGCCCCACAGTACAGTTTGGGCGTGTCCCTTTCCTCTGCGTTCTCCACGCACGCTCCCCGCACCTCCACCAGCGAGGAGGAGTCCACCCTTGGTACCGTGTCTGGGAACGCTGCCAGGTTCCTCAGAGTGGATGGACAGCGCTTCGATAAGGACAGAGATAGAAAGTCAGTACAGGGCCTTGAAAAGTATTCATCCCCCTTGGAGTTCTTGTTGCATTACAAACTGTAATTTAAATTGATTTATATTTGTATTTCATGTAATGGACATACACAAAATAGTCCAAATTGGTGAAAAAAACAATACGTGTGTATATGTATTCACCCCCTTTACTATGAAGTGTATATGTATTCACCATCTTTACTATGAAGTGTATATGTATTCACCATCTTTACTATGAAGTGTATATGTATTCACCCCCTTTGCTATGAAGCCCCTAAATAAGATCTGGTGCAACCAATTACCTTCTGAAGCCACATAATTAGTTAAATAAAGTCCACCTGTGTGCAGTCCAAGAGTCACATGATCTCAGTATATATACACCTGTTCTGAAAGGCCCCAGAGTCTGCAACACCACTAAGCAAGGGGCACCACCAAGCAAGCGGCACCATGAAGACCAAGCAGCTCTCCAAACAGGTCAGGGACAAAGTTGTGGAGAAGTACAGATCAGGGTTAGGTTATAAAAAAATATCAGAAACTTTGAAGAATATGGCACCACAACAAACCCGCCAAGAGAGGGCCGCCCACCAAAACTCACAGACCAGGTAAGGAGGGCATTAATCAGAGAGGCACCAAAGAGACCAAAGATGACCCTGAAGGAGCTGCAAAGCTCCACAGCGGAGATTGGAGTATCTGTCCATTGGACCACTTTAAGCCGTACACTCCACAGAGCTGGGCTTTATGGAAGAGTGGCCAGAAAAAAGCAAACACGTTTGGTGTTCACCAAAAGGCATATGGGAGACTCCCAAAACATATGGAAGAAGGTACTCTGGTCAGCTTTTTGGCCATCAAGGAAAACGCTATGTCTGGCGCAAACCCAACACCTCTTATCACCCCGAGAACACCATCCATGTTTTTCATCGGCAGGGACTGAGAAACTGGTCAGAATTTAAGGAATAATGGATGGTGCCAAATACAGGGAAATTCTTAAGGGAAACCTGTTTCAGTCTTCCAGAGATTTGAGACTGGGACGGAGGTTCACCTTCCAGCAGGACAATGACCCTAAGCATACTGCTAAAGTAACACTTGAGTGGTTTAAGGGGAAACATTTAAATGTCTTGGAAAGGCCTTGTCAAAGCCCAGACCTCAATCCATTTGAGAATCTGTGGTATGACTTAAAGATTGCTGTACACCAGTAGAACCCATCCAACTTGAAGGAGCTGGAGCAGTTTTGCCTTGAAGAATGGGCAAAAATCCCAGTGGCTAGATGTGCCAAGCTTATAAAGACACACCCCAAGAGACGTGCAGCTATTTGCTGCAAAAGGTGTCTCTACAAAGTATTGACTTTGGGGGGTGAATAGTTACGCACGCTCAAGATGTATGTTTTTTTGTCCTATTTCTTGTTTGTTTCACAATAAAAAATATTTTGCATCTTCAAAGTGGTCGGCATATTGTGTAAATCAAATTATATGAACCCCCCCTAAAATCCATTTTAATTTCAGGTTGTAAGGCAACAAAATAGGAAAAAAGCCAGGGGGGTGAATACTTTCACAACATGCGTCAAGTCAAGTCAAGTCAAGTCAGTAAGTCAGTAAGTCAGTAAGTCACAGACAGACAGACAGACAGACAGACAGTTAGACAGACAGACAGACAGACAGACAGACAGACAGATATAATACATAAACATCACAATACCTTGTAGAACACCTTGACGGAGACCAGAGCGATACACGCCCCCACATCCTGGAACGCCAGGTAGAAGCCCTTCTGGGTCACGGGGCCGACCTCTCTGACCTCAAATCAAAGGAACGTTTTTATTTGTCATAGGCTTACAGTAGAGCGGAGGCTACACAATGAAATGACCTCTCCTCTCAAACAGCATCTATTATAAGGGCAGTAACAGGGAGATTCAACATGGCTCCGTAAAGACGTCTACCCTAAGAGTCCATATATATTATTATAGATTCAACATGGCTCCCAGGCGTCTACCCTAAGAGTCCATATATATTATTATAGATTCAACATGGCTCCCAGGCCTCTACCCTAAGAGTCCATATATATTACTATAGATTCAACATGGCTCCCAGTCCTCTACCCTAAGAGTCCATATATATTATTATAGATTCAACATGGCTCCCAGGCCTCTACCCTAAGAGTCCATATATATTATTATAGATTCAACATGGCTCCCAGGCCTCTACCCTAAGAGTCCATATATATTATTATAGATTCAACATGGCTCCCAGGCCTCTACCCTAAGAGTCCATATATATTACTATAGATTCAACATGGCTCCCAGTCCTCTACCCTAAGAGTCCATATATATTACTATAGATTCAACATGGCTCCGTAAAGATGTCTACCCTAAGAGTCCATATATATTATTATAGATTCAACATGGCTCCCAGTCCTCTACCCTAAGAGTCCATATATATTATTATAGATTCAACATGGCTCCCAGTCCTCTACCCTAAGAGTCCATATATATTATTATAGATTCAACATGGCTCCCAGTCCTCTACCCTAATAGTCCATATATATTACTATAGATTCAAGGTCATGGTCTCCCAGATTCAACTGGCTACCCTAAGAGTCCATATATATTACTATAGATTCAACATGGCTCCCAGGCCTCTACCCTAAGAGTCCATATATATTACTATAGATTCACATGGCTCCCAGGCCTCTACCCTAAGAGTCCATATATATTATTATAGATTCAACATGGCTCCCAGTCCTCTACCCTAAGAGTCCATATATATTATTATAGATTCAACATGGCTCCCAGGCCTCTACCCTAAGAGTCCATATATATTACTATAGATTCAACATGGCTCCCAGTCCTCTACCCTAAGAGTCCATATATATTACTATAGATTCAACATGGCTCCGTAAAGACGTCTACCCTAAGAGTCCATATATATTACTATAGATTCAACATGGCTCCCAGGCCTCTACCCTAAGAGTCCATATATATTACTATAGATTCAACATGGCTCCCAGTCCTCTACCCTAAGAGTCCATATATATTACTATAGATTCAACATGGCTCCCAGTCCTCTACCCTAAGAGTCCATATATATTATTATAGATTCAACATGGCTCCCAGTCCTCTACCCTAAGAGTCCATATATATTACTATAGATTCAACATGGCTCCCAGTCCTCTAGTAAGTCAGTAAGACCCTAAGAGTCCATATATATTACTATAGATTCAACATGGCTCCCAGTCCTCTACCCTAAGAGTCCATATATATTATTATAGATTCAACATGGCTCCCAGTCCTCTACCCTAAGAGTCCATATATATTACTATAGATTCAACATGGCTCCCAGGCCTCTACCCTAAGAGTCCATATATATTATATAGATTCAACATGGCTCCGTAGTCCTCTACCTAAGAGTCCATATATATTATTATAGATTCAACATGGCTCCCAGTAAGTCTACCCTAAGAGTCCATATATATTACTATAGATTCAACATGGCTCCCAGGCCTCTACCCTAAGAGTCCATATATATTATTATAGATTCAACATGGCTCCCAGGCCTCTACCCTAAGAGTCCATATATATTATTATAGATTCAACATGGCTCCCAGGCCTCTACCCTAAGAGTCCATATATATTATTATAGATTCAACATGGCTCCCAGGCCTCTACCCTAAGAGTCCATATATATTACTATAGATTCAACATGGCTCCCAGTCCTCTACCCTAAGAGTCCATATATATTATTATAGATTCAACATGGCTCCCAGTCCTCTACCCTAAGAGTCCATATATATTATTATAGATTCAACATGGCTCCCAGGCCTCTACCCTAAGAGTCCATATATATTACTATAGATTCAACATGGCTCCCAGTCCTCTACCCTAAGAGTCCATATATATTACTATAGATTCAACATGGCTCCCAGGCCTCTACCCTAAGAGTCCATATATATTATTATAGATTCAACATGGCTCCCAGTCCTCTACCCTAAGAGTCCATATATATTATTATAGATTCAACATGGCTCCCAGGCCTCTACCCTAAGAGTCCATATATATTATTATAGATTCAACATGGCTCCCAGGCCTCTACCCTAAGTGTCCATATACATTATTATAGATTCAACATGGCTCCGTTAAAGACGTCTACCCTAAGAGTCCATATATATTATTATAGATTCAACATGGCTCCCAGTCCTCTACCCTAAGAGTCCATATATATTATTATAGATTCAACATGGCTCCCAGGCCTCTACCCTAAGAGTCCATATATATTATTATAGATTCAACATGGCTCCCAGGCCTCTACCCTAAGAGTCCATATATATTATTATAGATTCAACATGGCTCCCAGGCCTCTACCCTAAGAGTCCATATATATTATTATAGATTCAACATGGCTCCCAGTCCTCTACCCTAAGAG
Source organism: Oncorhynchus nerka (assembly GCF_034236695.1). Taxonomy (NCBI): domain Eukaryota; kingdom Metazoa; phylum Chordata; class Actinopteri; order Salmoniformes; family Salmonidae; genus Oncorhynchus; species Oncorhynchus nerka. Next base: position 853,149 of record NC_088397.1, read on the forward strand.
TCCATATATATTATTATAGATTCAACATGGCTCCGTTAAAGACGTCTACCCTAAGAGTCCATATATATTATTATAGATTCAACATGGCTCCCAGGCCTCTACCCTAAGTGTCCATATATATTATTATAGATTCAACATGGCTCCCAGGCCTCTACCCTAAGAGTCCATATATATTATTATAGATTCAACATGGCTCCCAGGCCTCTACCCTAAGAGTCCATATATATTATTATAGATTCAACATGGCTCCCAGTCCTCTACCCTAAGAGTCCATATATATTATTATAGATTCAACATGGCTCCCAGGCCTCTACCCTAAGAGTCCATATATATTATATAGATTCAACATGGCTCCCAGTCCTCTACCCTAAGAGTCCATATATATTATTATAGATTCAACATGGCTCCCAGGCCTCTACCCTAAGAGTCCATATATATTACTATAGATTCAACATGGCTCCCAGGCCTCTACCCTAAGAGTCCATATATATTATTATAGATTCAACATGGCTCCCAGGCCTCTACCCTAAGAGTCCATATATATTACTATAGATTCAACATGGCTCCGTAAAGACCTGTGGCGAGGCCTCTACCCTAAGAGTCCATATTTTGTTACTTCTGGGTCGTAGTGGGTTACAGTATGTCTGGGTCGTAGTGGGTTACAGTATGTCTGGGTCGTAGTGGGTTACAGTATGTCTGGGTCGTAGTGGGTTACAGTATGTCTGGGTCGTAGTGGGTTACAGTATGTCTGGGTCGTAGTGGGTTACAGTATGTCTGGGTCGTAGTGGGTTACAGTATGTCTGGGTCGTAGTGGGTTACAGTATGTCTGGGTCGTAGTGGGTTACAGTATGTCTGGGTCGTAGTGGGTTACAGTATGTCTGGGTCGTAGTGGGTTACAGTATGTCTGGGTCGTAGTGGGTTACAGTATGTCTGGGTCGTAGTGGGTTACAGTATGTCTGGGTCGTAGTGGGTTACAGTATGTCTGGGTCGTAGTGGGTTACAGTATGTCTGGGTCGTAGTGGGTTACAGTATGTCTGGGTGGGTTACAGTATGTCTGGGTTACAGTATGTCTGGGTCGTAGTGGGTTACAGTATGTCTGGGTCGTAGTGGGTTACAGTATGTCTGGGTCGTAGTGGGTTACAGTATGTCTGGGTCGTAGTGGGTTACAGTATGTCTGGGTCGTGGCTGTGTTGTGTTACAGTATGTCTGGGTCGTAGTGGGTTACAGTATGTCTGGGTCGTAGTGGGTTACAGTATGTCTGGGTCGTAGTGGGTTACAGTATGTCTGGGTCGTAGTGGGTTACAGTATGTCTGGGTCGTAGTGGGTTACAGTATGTCTGGGTCGTAGTGGGTTACAGTATGTCTGGGTCGTAGTGGGTTACAGTATGTCTGGGTCGTAGTGGGTTACAGTATGTCTGGGTCGTGAGTGGGTTACAGTATGTCTGGGTCGTAGTGGGTTACAGTATGTCTGGGTTAGTGGGTTACAGTATGTCTGGGTCGTAGTGGGTTACAGTATGTCTGGGTCGTAGCTGGGTTACAGTATGTCTGGGTTGTGGGTTACAGTATGTCTGGGTCGTGGCTGTGGGTTACAGTATGTCTGGGTCGTAGTGGGTTACAGTATGTCTGGGTCGTAGTGGGTTACAGTATGTCTGGGTCGTAGTGGGTTACAGTATGTCTGGGTCGTAGTGGGTTACAGTATGTCTGGGTCGTGGCTGTGTTGGGTTACAGTATGTCTGGGTCGTAGTGGGTTACAGTATGTCTGGGTCGTAGCTGTGTTGTGTTACAGTATGTCTGGGTCGTAGTGGGTTACAGTATGTCTGGGTCGTGGCTGTGTTGTGTTACAGTATGTCTGGGTCGTAGTGGGTTACAGTATGTCTGGGTCGTGGCTGTGTTGTGTTACAGTATGTCTGGGTCGTGGCTGTGTTGTGTTTACAGTATGTCTGGGTCGTGGCTGTGTTGTGTTACAGTATGTCTGGGTCGTAGCTGTGTTGTGTTACAGTATGTCTGGGTCGTGGCTGTGTTGTGTTACAGTATGTCTGGGTCGTGGCTGTGTTGTGTTACAGTATGTCTGGGTCGTGGCTGTGTTGTGTTACAGTATGTCTGGGTCGTGGCTGTGTTGTGTTACAGTATGTCTGGGTCGTGGCTGTTACAGTATGTCTGGGTCGTGGCTGTGTTGTGTTACAGTATGTCTGGGTCGTAGTGGGTTACAGTATGTCTGGGTCGTGGCTGTGTTGTGTTACAGTATGTCTGGGTCGTGGCTGTGTTGTGTTACAGTATGTCTGGGTCGTAGCTGTGTTGTGTTACAGTATGTCTGGGTCTGGCTGTGTTGTGTTACAGTATGTCTGGGTCTGTGTTGTGTTACAGTATGTCTGGGTCGTGGCTGTGTTGTGTTACAGTATGTCTGGGTCGTGGCTGTGTTGTGTTACAGTATGTCTGGGTCTGTGTGGGTTACAGTATGTCTGGGTCGTGTGGGTTACAGTATGTCTGGGTTGTGTTACAGTATGTCTGGGTCGTGGCTGTGTTGGTTACAGTATGTCTGGGTCGTAGCAGTATGTCTGGGTCGTGGTGTGTTGTTTACAGTATGTCTGGGTCGTGGCTGTGTTGTGTTACAGTATGTCTGGGTCGTGGCTGTGTTGTGTTACAGTATGTCTGGGTCGTGGCTGTGTTGTGGTTACAGTATGTCTGGGTTACAGTATGTCTGGGTCGTGGCTGTGTTGTGTTACAGTATGTCTGGGTCGTGGCTGTGTTCTGTTATGTCTGGGTCGTATGTTACAGTATGTCTGGGTCGTAGCTGTGTTGTGTTACAGTATGTCTGGGTCGTAGTGGGTTACAGTATGTCTGGGTCGTGGCTGTGTTGTGTTACAGTATGTCTGGGTCGTGGCTGTGTTGTGTTACAGTATGTCTGGGTCGTGGCTGTGTTGTGTTACAGTATGTCTGGGTCGTGGCTGTGTTGTGTTACAGTATGTCTGGGTCGTGGCTGTGTTGTGTTACAGTATGTCTGGGTCGTGGCTGTGTTGTGTTACAGTATGTCTGGGTCGTGGCTGTGTTGTGTTACAGTATGTCTGGGTCGTGGCTGTGTTGTGTTACAGTATGTCTGGGTCGTGGCTGTGTTGTGTTACAGTATGTCTGGGTCAGTATGCTGTGTTGTGTTACAGTATGTCTGGGTCATGGCTGTGTTGTGTTACAGTATGTCTGGGTCGTGTTGTGTTACAGTATGTCTGGGTCGTGGCTGTGTTGGGTTACAGTATGTCTGGGTCGTAGTGGGTTACAGTATGTCTGGGTCGTAGCTGTGTTGTGTTACAGTATGTCTGGGTCGTAGCTGTGTTGTGTTACAGTATGTCTGGGTCGTGGCTGTGTTGTGTTACAGTATGTCTGGGTCGTAGCTGTGTTGTGTTACAGTATGTCTGGGTCGTGGCTGTGTTGTGTTACAGTATGTCTGGGTCGTGGCTGTGTTGTGTTACAGTATGTCTGGGTCGTGGCTGTGTTGTGTTACAGTATGTCTGGGTCGTGGCTGTGTTGTGTTACAGTATGTCTGGGTCGTGGCTGTGTTGTGTTACAGTATGCCTGGGTCGTGGCTGTGTTGTGGTACAGTATGTCTGGGTCGTGGTGGGTTGTGTTATGTCTGGGTCGTGGCTGTGTTGTGTTATGTCTGGGTCGTGGCTGTGTTGTGTTATGTCTGGGTCGTGGCTGTGTTCTGTTATGTCTGGGTCGTGGCTGTGTTCTGTTATGTCTGGGTCGTAGCTGTGTTGTTTTACAGTATGTCTGGGTCATGGCTGTGTTGTGTTACAGTATGTCTGGGTCGTGGCTGTGTTGTGTTACGTCTGGGTCGTGGCTGTGTTGTGTTACAGTATGTCTGGGTCGTGGCTGTGTTGTGTTACAGTATGTCTGGGTCGTAGCTGTGTTGTGTTATGTCTGGGTCGTGGCTGTGTTGTGTTACAGTATGTCTGGGTCGTGGCTGTGTTGTGTTACAGTATGCCTGGGTCGTGGCTGTGTTGTGTTACAGTATGCCTGGGTCGTGGCTGTGTTGTGTTACATTATGTCTGGGTCGTGGCTGTGTTGTGTTATGTCTGGGTCGTGGCTGTGTTGTGTTATGTCTGGGTCGTGGCTGTGTTGTGTTACAGTATGTCTGGGTCAGGTAGTCTAGTGGTTAGAGTGTAGAGGAGGCAGGTAGCCTAATGGTTAGAGTGTAGAGGAGGCAGGTAGCCTAGTGGTTAGAGTGTAGAGGCAACAGGTAGTCTAGTGGTTAGAGTGTAGAGGAGGCAGGTAGCCTAGTGGTTAGAGTGTAGAGGAGGCAGGTAGCCTAGTGGTTAGAGTGTAGAGGTGGCAGGTAACCTAGTTGTTCGAGTGTAGAGGAGGCAGGTAGCCTAGTGGTTAGAGTGTAGAGGAGGCAGGTAGCCTAATGGTTAGAGTGTAGAGGTGGCAGGTAGCCTAATGGTTGGAGTGTAGAGGCGGCAGGTAGCCTAGTGGTTAGAGTGTAGAGGAGGCAGGTAGTCTAGTGGTTAGAGTGTAGAGGTGGCAGGTAGTCTAGTGGTTAGAGTGTGGGGGAAGCAGGTAGCCTAGTGGTTAGAACCTAGTGGTTAGAGTGTAGAGGTGGCAGGTAGCCTAGTGGTTAGAGTGTAGAGGTGGCAGGTAGCCTAGTGGTTAGAACCTAGTGGTTAGAGTGTAGAGGTGGCAGGTAGCCTAGTGGTTAGAGTGTAGAGGTGGCAGGTAGCCTAGTGGTTAGAGTGTAGAGGCGGCAGGTAGCCTAGTGGTTAGAGTGTAGAGGTGGCAGGTAGCCTAGTGGTTAGAGCCTAGTGGTTAGAGTGTAGAGGTGGCAGGTAGCCTAGTGGTTAGAGTGTAGAGGTGGCAGGTAGCCTAGTGGTTAGAGTGTAGAGGTGGCAGGTAGCCTAGTGGTTAGAGTGTAGAGGTGGCAGGTAGCCTAGTGGTTAGAGTGTAGAGGTGGCAGGTAGCCTAGTGGTTAGAGTGTAGAGGAGGCATGTAGTCTAGTGGTTAGAGTGTAGAGGAGGCAGGTAGCCTAGTGGTTAGAGTGTAGAGGTGGCAGGTAGCCTAGTGGTTAGAGTGTAGAGGTGGCAGGTAGCCTAGTGGTTAGAGTGTAGAGGTGGCAGGTAGCCTAGTGGTTAGAGTGTAGAGGCGACAGGTAGCCTAGTGGTTAGAGTGTAGAGGCGACAGGTAGCCTAGTGGTTAGAGTGTAGAGGCGACAGGTAGCCTAGTGGTTAGAGTGTAGAGGTGGCAGGTAGCCTAGTGGTTAGAGTGTAGAGGCGGCAGGTAGCCTAGTGGTTAGAGTGTAGAGGTGGCAGGTAGCCTAGCGAAAGGTTGCTAGATCGAATCCTTGAACTGATAAGGTAAAAATCTGTAGTTCTGCCCTGAAATTCTAATGAAAATAGATATATTTTTTAAAAATAAATATCGCGAGAGAAAACAAAGAGACAAAAGAGCCCTGAAGTTTAAGAACGTAATGAATATAATATTCAACCAAACTCACCTCCGTGTTGAGGCGCAGAACGCGGTCGCCCAGGTCCGTCTGTGTGAAGCTCTCATCGGCAGCAATGGTGTCCACCTTCAAATCAAATCAATATGTTTTTCATCATATGCACCTGGGTAGTAGTGTCACAGCACCATTAAATGAGGAAATAACTCTCCTCTTTAACAGTAACAACAGCTATGAAATAACTCTCCTCAGTAACAACAGCTATGAAATAACTCTCCTCTTTAACAACAGCTATGAAATAACTCTCCTCTTTAACAGTAACAACAACTATGAAATAACTCTCCTCAGTAACAACAACTATGAAATAACTCTCCTCTTTAACAGTAACAACTATGAAATAACTCTCCTCAGTAACAACAGCTATAAAATAACTCTCCTCAGTAACAACAACTATGAAATAACTCTCCTCAGTAACAACAACTATGAAATAACTCTCCTCAGTAACAACAACTATGAAATAACTCTCCTTTAACAGTAACAACATGAAATAAACAACAACTATGAAATAACTCTCCTCAGTAACAACAACTATGAAATAACTCTCCTCAGTAACAACAACTATGAAATAACTCTCCTCAGTAACAACAGCTATGAAATAACTCTCCTCAGTAACAACAACTATGAAATAACTCTCCTCTATAACAGTAACAGCTATGAAATAACTCTCCTCAGTAACAACAGCTATGAAATAACTCTCCTCTTTAACAATAACAACAGCTATGAAATAACTCTCCTCTTTAACAGTAACAACAGCTATGAAATAACTCTCCTCAGTAACAGTAACAACTCTCCTCTTTAACAGCTATGAAATAACTCTCCTTTAACAGTAACAACAACTATGAAATAACTCTCCTCTTTAACAGTAACAACAACTATGAAATAGTAACAACAGCTATGAAATAACTCTCCTCTTTAACAGTAACAACAGCTATGAAATAACTCTCCTCAGTAACAACAACTATGAAATAACTCTCCTCTTTAACAGTAACAACTATGAAATAACTCTCCTCAGTAACAGTAACAACAGCTATGAAATAACTCTCCTCAGTAACAGTAACAACAGCTATGAAATAACTCCCCTCTTTAACAACAACTATGAAATAACTCTCCTCAGTAACAACAACTATGAAATAACTCTCCTCTTTAACAACAACTATGAAATAACTCTCCTCTTTAACAGTAACAGCTATGAAATAACTCTCCTCAGTAACAACAACTATGAAATAACTCTCCTCTTTAACAGTAACAACAGCTATGAAATAACTCCCCTCTTTAACAGTAACAGCTATGAAATAACTCTCCTCTTTAACAGTAACAACAACTATGAAATAACTCTCCTCAGTAACAACAGCTATGAAATAACTCTCCTCTTGAACAGTAACAACTATGAAATAACTCTCCTCTTTAACAACAACTATGAAATAACTCTCCGCTTTAACAGTAACAACAGCTATGAAATAACTCTCCTCAGTAACAACAACTATGAAATAACTCTCCTCAGTAACAACAACTATGAAATAACTCTCCTCAGTAACAACAGCTATGAAATAACTCTCCTCAGTAACAACAACTATGAAATAACTCTCCTCTATAACAGTAACAGCTATGAAATAACTCTCCTCAGTAACAACAGCTATGAAATAACTCTCCTCAGTAACAACAGCTATGAAATAACTCTCCTCAGTAACAACAACTATGAAATAACTCTCCTCTTTAACAGTAACAACAACTATGAAATAACTCTCCTCTTTAACAGTAACAACTATGAAATAACTCTCCTCTTTAACAGTAACAACTATGAAATAACTCTCCTCAGTAACAACAGCTATGAAATAACTCTCCTCTTTAACAGTAACAACTATGAAATAACTCTCCTCAGTAACAGTAACAACAGCTATGAAATAACTCTCCTCAGTAACAGTAACAACAGCTATGAAATAACTCCCCTCTTTAACAACAACTATGAAATAACTCTCCTCAGTAACAACAACTATGAAATAACTCTCCTCTTTAACAGTAACAACTATGAAATAACTCTCCTCTTTAACAGTAACAACTATGAAATAACTCTCCTCAGTAACAACAACTATGAAATAACTCTCCTCTTTAACAGTAACAGCTATGAAATAACTCTCCTCTTTAACAGTAACAACAACTATGAAATAACTCTCCTCAGTAACAACAACTATGAAATAACTCTCCTCTTTAACAGTAACAGCTATGAAATAACTCTCCTCTTTAACAGTAACAACAACTATGAAATAACTCTCCTCAGTAACAACAACTATGAAATAACTCTCCTCAGTAACAACAGCTATGAAATAACTCTCCTCTTTAACAGTAACAACAGCTATGAAATAACTCTCCTCAGTAACAGTAACAACAGCTATGAAATAACTCTCCTCAGTAACAACAGCTATGAAATAACTCTCCTCTTTAACAACAGCTATGAAATAACTCTCCTCTTTAACAACAGCTATGAAATAACTCTCCTCTTTAACAACAACTATGAAATAACTCTCCTCTTTAACAACAACTATGAAATAACTCTCCTCTTTAACAGTAACAACAGCTATGAAATAACTCTCCTCAGTAACAACAGCTATGAAATAACTCTCCTCTTTAACAACAGCTATGAAATAACTCTCCTCAGTAACAACAGCTATGAAATAACTCTCCTCTTTAACAGTAACAACAGCTATGAAATAACTCTCCTCAGTAACAGTAACAACAGCTATGAAATAACTCTCCTCAGTAACAACAGCTATGAAATAACTCTCATATTTAACAACAGCTATGAAATAACTCTCCTCTTTAACAACAGCTATGAAATAACTCTCCTCTTTAACAACAGCTATGAAATAACTCTCCTCAGTAACAACAACTATGAAATAACTCTCCTCTTTAACAACAGCTATGAAATAACTCTCCTCAGTAACAACAACTATGAAATAACTCTCCTCTTTAACAGTAACAACAACTATGAAATAACTCTCCTCTTTAACAGTAACAACAACTATGAAATAACTCTCCTCAGTAACAACAGCTATGAAATAACTCTCCTCTTTAACAACAACTATGAAATAACTCTCCTCTTTAACAACAGCTATGAAATAACTCTCCTCTTTAACAGTAACAACAGCTATGAAATAACTCTCCTCTTTAACAACAGCTATGAAATAACTCTCCTCTTTAACAACAGCTATGAAATAACTCTCCTCTTTAACAGTAACAACAACTATGAAATAACTCTCCTCTTTAACAGTAACAACAGCTATGAAATAACTCTCCTCAGTAACAACAGCTATGAAATAACTCTCCTCTTTAACAGTAACAACAACTATGAAATAACTCTCCTCAGTAACAACAACTATGAAATAACTCTCCTCTTTAACAGTAACAATAGCTATGAAATAACTCTCCTCAGTAACAACAACTATGAAATAACTCTCCTCTTTAACAGTAACAACTATGAAATAACTCTCCGCTTTAACAGTAACAACAGCTATGAAATAACTGTCCTCTTTAACAGTAACAACTATGAAATAACTCTCCTCAGTAACAACAGCTATGAAATAACTCTCCTCAGTAACAACAGCTATGAAATAACTCTCCTCTTTAACAGTAACAACAACTATGAAATAACTCTCCTCTTTAACAGTAACAACAACTATGAAATAACTCTCCTCTTTAACAGTAACAACAGCTATGAAATAACTCTCCTCTTTAACAGTAACAACAACTATGAAATAACTCTCCTCTTTAACAGTAACAACTATGAAATAACTCTCCTCTTTAACAACAACTATGAAATAACTCTCCTCAGTAACAGTAACAACTATGAAATAACTCTCCTCAGTAACAACAGCTATGAAATAACTCTCCTCTTTAACAGTAACAACTATGAAATAACTCTCCTCAGTAACAACAACTATGAAATAACTCTCCTCAGTAACAGTAACAACAGCTATGAAATAACTCTCCTCTTTAACAACAACTATGAAATAACTCTCCTCAGTAACAACAACTATGAAATAACTCTCCTCTTTAACAGTAACAGCTATGAAATAACTCTCCTCAACAGTAACAGAAATAACTCTCCTCTTTAAACAGCTATGAAATAACTCTCCTCAGTAACAACAGCTATGAAATAACTCTCCTCTTTAACAGTAACAACAGCTATGAAATAACTCTCCTCAGTAACAACAGCTATGAAATAACTCTCCTCTTTAACAGTAACAACAGCTATGAAATAACTCTCCTCAGTAACAGTAACAACAACTATGAAATAACTCTCCTCTTTAACAACAGCTATGAAATAACTCTCCTCAGTAACAACAACTATGAAATAACTCTCCTCAGTAACAACAGCTATGAAATAACTCTCCTCAGTAACAACAACTATGAAATAACTCTCCTCTTTAACAGTAACAACTAAAATAACTCTCCTCTTTAACAACTATGAAATAACTCTCCTCTTTAACAGTAACAACAGCTATGAAATAACTCTCCTCAGTAACAGTAACAACAACTATGAAATAACTCTCCTCTTTAACAGTAACAACAGCTATGAAATAACTCTCCTCTTTAACAGTAACAACAGCTATAAAATACCTCTCCTCTTTAACAGTAACAACAGCTATGAAATAACTCTCCTCAGTAACAGTAACAACAGCTATGAAATAACTCTCCTCTTTAACAGTAACAACTATGAAATAACTCTCCTCTTTAACAGTAACAACAGCTATGAAATAACTCTCCTCAGTAACAGTAACAACAGCTATGAAATAACTCTCCTCAGTAACAACAACTATGAAATAACTCTCCTCTTTAACAGTAACAACAGCTATGAAATAACTCTCCTCTTTAACAGTAACAACTATGAAATAACTCTCCTCAGTAACAGTAACAACAACTATGAAATAACTCTCCTCAGTAACAACAGCTATAAAATAACTCTCCTCTTGAACAGTAACAGCTATGAAATAACTCTCCTCAGTAACAACTATGAAATACCTCTCCTCAGTAACAGTAACAACAGCTATGAAATAACTCTCCTCTTTAACAGTAACAACAGCTATGAAATACCTCTCCTCAGTAACAGTAACAGCTATGAAATAACTCTCCTCTTTAACAACAGCTATGAAATAACTCTCCTCAGTAACAACAGCTATGAAATAACTCTCCTCAGTAACAACAGCTATGAAATAACTCTCCTCAGTAACAGTAACAACAGCTATGAAATAACTCTCCTCAGTAACAACAGCTATGAAATAACTCTCCTCTTTAACAGTAACAACTATGAAATAACTCTCCTCAGTAACAACAACTATGAAATAACTCTCCTCAGTAACAACAGCTATGAAATAACTCTCCTCTTTAACAGTAACAACAACTATGAAATAACTCTCCTCTTTAACAGTAACAACTATGAAATAACTCTCCTCTTGAACAGTAACAACAGCTATGAAATAACTCTCCTCTTTAACAGTAACAACAACTATGAAATAACTCTCCTCTTTAACAGTAACAACTATGAAATAACTCTCCTCAGTAACAACAGCTATGAAATAACTCTCCTCAGTAACAGTAACAACAACTATGAAATAACTCTCCTCTTTAACAACAGCTATGAAATAACTCTCCTCAGTAACAACAACTATGAAATAACTCTCCTCAGTAACAACAACTATGAAATAACTCTCCTCTATAACAGTAACAACAGCTATGAAATAACTCTCCTCAGTAACAACAGCTATGAAATAACTCTCCTCAGTAACAACAGCTATGAAATAACTCTCCTCAGTAACAGTAACAACAGCTATGAAATAACTCTCCTCTTTAACAGTAACAACAGCTATGAAATAACTCTCCTCTTTAACAGTAACAACAGCTATGAAATAACTCTCCTCAGTAACAACAGCTATGAAATAACTCTCCTCAGTAACAACAGCTATGAAATAACTCTCCTCTTTAACAGTAACAACAACTATGAAATAACTCTCCTCTTTAACAGTAACAACAGCTATGAAATAACTCTCCTCTTTAACAGTAACAACAGCTATGAAATAACTCTCCTCTTTAACAGTAACAACAACTATGAAATAACTCTCCTCTTTAACAGTAACAACTATGAAATAACTCTCCTCAGTAACAACAACTATGAAATAACTCTCCTCAGTAACAACAACTATGAAATAACTCTCCTCTTTAGTAACAGTAACATAACTCTCCTCAGTAACAACTATGAAATAACTCTCCTCTTTAACAACAACTATGAAATAACTCTCCTCAGTAACAGAAATAACTCTCCTCAGTAACAACTATGAAATAACTCTCCTCAGTAACAACAGCTATGAAATAACTCTCCTCTTTAACAGTAACAACAACTATGAAATAACTCTCCTCAGTAACAACAGCTATGAAATAACTCTCCTCTTTAACAGTAACAACAGCTATGAAATAACTCTCCTCAGTAACAACAACTATGAAATAACTCTCCTCTTTAACAGTAACAACAACTATGAAAAAAACTCTCCTCAGTAACAACAGCTATGAAATAACTCTCCTCAGTAACAACAGCTATGAAATAACTCTCCTCAGTAACAACAACTATGAAATAACTCTCCTCAGTAACAACAGCTATAGAAACAGCTATGAAAACAGTCCAATAAGAACACTAGGTCAGGTTTTGTTTTGTCTTTGTCTGTCACACAGATATTAACATGTAAATAAGGTATATGAAAGAGAAGAACACTATGTCAATATATGATGAGACAAAAAGTCCAATAAGTGAAAATTAGCCAGCAGCATCCCACCCTGAATCCCACCGCTGGCTTGCCTCTGAAGCTAAGCAGGGTTGGTCCTGGTCGGTCCCTGGATGGGAGACCAGGTGCTGGTGGAAGTGGTGTTAGAGGGCCAGTAAGGAGGCACTCTTCCCTCTGGTCTAAGGAGATCCCAATGTTCCAGGGCAGTGATTGGGGACATTGTCCTGTGGGATCTTTCAGATGTGACGTTAAACGGGTGACTCTCTTTGGTCATTAAAAGATCCCATTGCATTTATCGCAAGAGTAGGAGTGTTAACCCCGGTGTCCGGGTTTAACATGTCCAACCTGGCCCTCAAACCATGGCCACCTAATAATCCCCAGCTTCCAATTGGCTCATTCATCCCCCTCCTCCTCTCCCCTGTAACTATTCCCCAGGTCGTTGCTGGAAATGAGAACGTGTTCTCAGTCAATTTACCTGGTCAAATAAGAGTTTTTTTTTTAAATATAATAAAAAAGTAACAAGTAGGATTCTCTAAAAGTAGACCTTGGCGTAGTCGGCGGGTCTGAAGCGGGAGGCGGCGGCGTGTGGCTCCTCTGTCTGGAGGTAGAAGAGGTTAAAGGTCTCCTTGCAGGTACCAGACACCCAAGGGATGGAGTTACAGTCTCTCAGGGTGAAGCGCAGCTCCACGTACACCTGAAGGGAACACAACATACACCTTTTATTACCTTTATTATTATTATACTGTATATTATTACACAACATACACCTTTTATTACCTTTATTATACTGTATATTATTACACAATATATTACCTTTATTACCTTTATTATACTGTATATTATTACATTAACAAATTACTATATATTATTCTACTGTATATTATTATATTATTATTATATTATACTTATGTTATTATTAGCCTTATACTGTATATTATTATTATTATTATACTATATATACTATATTATACTGTATATTATTATTAGTATTATACTATATATTATACTGTATATTATTATATATTACCTTCTGTGCTGCCTATATATTATTATTATTAGTATTGTACTGTATATATTATACTGTATATTATTATTAGTATTATACTATATATTATACTGTATATTATTATATATTATCTTCTGTGCTGCCTACGTATATTATTATTAGTATTATACTGTATATTATACTGTATATTATTATTAGTATTATACTGTATATTACTGTATATATTACTATATATTATCTGCCTGGTGTATATTATTATTACAACTATACTATATATTATACTGTATGTTATTATATATTTACCTTCTATGCAGCCTGGCATATATTATTATTACAATTATACTGTATATTATACTGTATATTATAAAATATTACCTTCTGTGCTATCTATTAGTATATAATTATTAGTATTATGCTATATATTATACTGTATATAATTATTAGTATTATGCTATATATTATACTGTATATTATTATTAGTATTATACTATATATTATACTGTATATTATTATTAGTATTATGCTATATATTATACTGTATATTATTATTAGTATTATACTATATATTATACTTCTATATATTATTATTAGTATTATACTATATATTATTATATATATTATTATATATACTTATTATTATATTATATTCTGTATTATTATTAGCTGTATTATACTGTATATTATTATTAGTATTATACTGTATATTATTATTATATTATACTATAAATTATACTGTAAATTATTATATATTACCTTCTGTGCTGCCTGGTGTATATTATTATTAGTATTATACTATAAATTATATATATAATTATTATATATATATTATTCTGTGCTATTATTATGGTGTATATTATTATTAGTATTATACTGAATATTATTATTAGTATTATACTAGGATAGTATTATTGTTATTATTACTATATATATATTATTAGTGTTATACTGTATATTATTATTATTATACTGTATATTATTATTAGTATACTGTATATTATTACTATACTATATATTATTCTGTATTATACTGTATATTATTAGTATTATACTGTATATTATTATTATACTACTATATTATTATTAGTATAATACTGTATATTATTATTAGTATTATACTATATTATTATTAGTATTATACTGTATATTATTAGTATTATACTGTATATTATTAGTATTATACTGTATATTAGTATTATACTGTATATTAGTATTATACTGTATATTATTAGTATTATACTGTATATTATTATTAGTATTATACTGTATATTATTATTATTATTATACTGTATATTATTATTAGTATTATACTGTATATTATTAGTATTATATATTATTATTAGTATTATACTGTATATTATTATATTATACTGTATATTATTATTAGTATTATACTGTATTTATATTATACTGTATTATTATTAGTATTATACTATATTATTATTAGTATTATACTGTATATTATTAGTATTATACTGTATATTATTATTATTATACTGTATTATACTGTATTATTATTAGTATATTATTATTAGTATTATACTGTATATTATTATTAGTATTATACTGTATATTATTATTATACTGTATATTATTATTAGTATTATACTGTATATTATTATTAGTATTATACTGTATATTATTATTAGTATTATACTGTATATTATTATTAGTATTATACTGTATATTATTATTAGTATTATACTGTATATTATTATTATTATTATACTGTATATTATTAGTATTATACTGTATATTATTATTAGTATTATACTATATATTATTAGTATTATACTGTATATTATTAGTATTATACTGTATATTAGTATTATACTGTATATTATTATTAGTATTATACTGTATATTATTAGTATTATACTGTATATTATACTGTATATTATTATTAGTATTATACTGTATATTATTAGTAGTATTATACTGTATATTATTATTAGTATTATACTATATATTATTAGTATTATACTGTATATTATTATTAGTATTATACTGTATATTATTATTAGTATTATACTGTATATTATTATTAGTATTATACTATTATATTATTAGTATTATACTGTATATTATTATTATTATTATACTGTATATTATTATTATTATACTATTATATTATATATTATTATTAGTATTATACTGTATATTATTATTATATTATACTGTATATTATTATTATACTGTATATTATTATTATACTATATATATTATTAGTATATTATTATTAGTATTATACTGTATATTATTAGTATTATACTGTATATTAGTATTAGTATTATACTGTATATTAGTATTAGTATTATACTGTATATTATTAGTATTATACTATATATTATTATTATACTGTATATTATTAGTATTATACTGTATATTATTATTATTATTATATTATTATATTATTATTATTATATTATACTGTATATTATTAGTATTATACTGTATATTATTATTATATTATACTATATTATTATTATTACACTATATTATTATTATACTATATATTACCTTCTGTGCTTCCTGGCGCTGGATCCAATTGGACCGTAGCCAGTTGTTCTGGTTGGGCTCCATCACATGACACACCTGGAAGGTATGGATAGGTCGGTTCTGTTCATCCATCTCTGTTATCGCATCCCACTGGAGGGAGGGAGGGAGGGAGGGAGGGGGTTGGAAGACAGGAGAAAGGGATGAAACAGAAGACAGGACCATGATATATAAAGACATCACGTTACCATGGTAACAGTAGAGCCATGGAGGACAGCTGGACCACCCCGTCTCTGTCTCCTATGGTCCATGAGAGACAGACCTGACGCTGACTGTCTGTGGGTCTTACTGGTGTTTTCACAACTCTTACATCAGCCAACCAGCCATAACAGCACCTGTATATTATTAGCCCTAACACACTCTCCCTCCCCTCCCCTCCCTCCCCTCCCTCTCCTCTCCTCTCCTCTCCTCTCCCTCCCTCCCCTCCTCCTCCTCCTCTCCTCCCCTCCCCTATCCTCTCCTCTCCTCTCCTCTCCTCTCCTCTATATATTATTAGTCCCCTCCCTCCCCTCCCCTCCACTCCACTCCACTCCGGGAGAGAGAACCACCTCTGAAACCCTACTAACATTGGTAGAGCTGTTTCCCCTACAGCATTTAATGGATGTAGATTTACAGGGTAAAGTCAAGGCCAGCATGAGTTACTTCAATCCTGAATATGTATCATGATAATATGTGGTCTTGACAGGGTAATGCTCAGTGTATGGGCTTGTGGTCTTGACAGGGTAATGCTCAGTGTATGGTCTTGTGGTCTTGACAGGGTAATGCTCAGTGTACGGGCTTGTGGTGTTGACAGGGTAATGCTCAGTGTATGGGCTTGTGGCCTTGACAGGGTAATGCTCAGTGTATGGGCTTGTGGTGTTGACAGGGTAATGCTCAGTGTACGGGCTTGTGGTGTTGACAGGGTAATGCTAAGTGTATGGGCTTGTGGTCTTGACAGGGTAATGCTCAGTGTATGGGCTTGTGGTGTTGACAGGGTAATGCTCAGTGTATGGGCTTGTGGCCTTGACAGGGTAATGCTCAGTGTATGGGCTTGTGGCCTTGACAGGGTAATGCTCAGTGTATGGGCTTGTGGTGTTGACAGGGTAATGCTCAGTGTATGGGCTTGTGGTGTTGACAGGGTAATGCTCAGTGTATGGGCTTGTGGCCTTGACAGGGTAATGCTCAGTGTACGGGCTTGTGGCCTTGACAGGGTAATGCTCAGTGTACGGGCTTGTGGCCTTGACAGGGTAATGCTCAGTGTATGGGCTTGTGGTGTTGACAGGGTAATGCTCAGTGTATGGGCTTGTGGTCTTGACAGGGTAATGCTCAGTGTATGGGCTTGTGGTCTTGACAGGGTAATGCTCAGTGTATGGGCTTGTGGTCTTGACAGGGTAATGCTCAGTGTATGGTCTTGTGGTGTTGACAGGGTAATGCTCAGTGTATGGGCTTGTGGTGTTGACAGGGTAATGCTCAGTGTATGGGCTTGTGGTGTTGACAGGGTAATGCTCAGTGTATGGGCTTGTGGTGTTGACAGGGTAATGCTCAGTGTATGGGCTTG
The DNA here is from genome assembly GCF_034236695.1 of Oncorhynchus nerka. Classification (NCBI taxonomy): domain Eukaryota; kingdom Metazoa; phylum Chordata; class Actinopteri; order Salmoniformes; family Salmonidae; genus Oncorhynchus; species Oncorhynchus nerka. The sequence continues at coordinate 870,500 of NC_088397.1, forward strand.
TGGTGTTGACAGGGTAATGCTCAGTGTATGGGCTTGTGGTCTTGACAGGGTAATGCTCAGTGTATGGGCTTGTGGTGTTGACAGGGTAATGCTCAGTGTATGGGCTTGTGGTCTTGACAGGGTAATGCTCAGTGTATGGGCTTGTGGTGTTGACAGGGTAATGCTCAGTGTATGGGCTTGTGGCCTTGACAGGGTAATGCTCAGTGTATGGGCTTGTGGCCTTTGACAGGGTAATGCTCAGTGTATGGGCTTGTGGCCTTGACAGGGTAATGCTCAGTGTATGGGCTTGTGGTGTTGACAGGGTAATGCTCAGTGTATGGGCGTGTGGTGTTGACAGGGTAATGCTCAGTGTATGGGCTTGTGGCCTTGACAGGGTAATGCTCAGTGTACGGGCTTGTGGTGTTGACAGGGTAATGCTCAGTGTATGGGCTTGTGGTCTTGACAGGGTAATGCTCAGTGTATGGGCTTGTGGTCTTGACAGGGTAATGCTCAGTGTATGGGCTTGTGGTGTTGACAGGGTAATGCTCAGTGTATGGGCTTGTGGCCTTGACAGGGTAATGCTCAGTGTATGGGCTTGTGGCCTTGACAGGGTAATGCTCAGTGTACGGGCTTGTGGTGTTGACAGGGTAATGCTCAGTGTATGGGCTTGTGGTGTTGACAGGGTAATGCTCAGTGTATGGGCTTGTGGTCTTGACAGGGTAATGCTCAGTGTATGGGCTTGT
>NC_088397.1:876221-878312 GCF_034236695.1 Oncorhynchus nerka
GTCCATTAAACCATTATAGACCAGGGCTTCTAATCTACACAGGGCTGGTGGTCCATTAAACCATTATAGACCAGGGCTTCTAATCTACACAGGGCTGGTGGTCCATTAAACCATTATAGACCAGGGCTTCTAATCTACACAGGGCTGGTGGTCCATTAAACCATTATAGACCCAGGGCTTCTAATCTACACAGGGCTGGTGGTCCATTAAACCATTATAGACCCAGGGCTTCTAATCTACACAGGGCTGGTGGTCCATTAAACCATTATAGACCCAGGCTTCTAATTACACAGGGCTGGTGGTCATTAACTAATCTACACAGGGCTGGTTGTCCATTAAACCATTATAGACCAGGGCTTCTAATCTACACAGGGCTGGTGGTCCATTAAACCATTATAGACCAGGGCTTCTAATCTACACAGGGCTGGTGGTCCATTAAACCATTATAGACCCAGGGCTTCTAATCTACACAGGGCTGGTGGTCCATTAAACCATTATAGACCCAGGGCTTCTAATCTACACAGGGCTGGTGGTCCATTAAACCATTATAGACCCAGGGCTTCTAATCTACACAGGGCTGGTGGTCCATTAAACCATTATAGACCAAATCTACACAGGGCTATTATAGACTAATCTACACAGGGCTGGTTGTCCATTAAACCATTATAGACCAGGGCTTCTAATCTACACAGGGCTGGTGGTCCATTAAACCATTATAGACCCAGGGCTTCTAATCTACACAGGGCTGGTGGTCCATTAAACCATTATAGACCAGGGCTTCTAATCTACACAGGGCTGGTGGTCCATTAAACCATTATAGACCAGGGCTTCTAATCTACACAGCGTTAATTGATCAACTAAATCAAAGCTCAATTATACATGGGGAAAGTAAGTATGATTCAAGTGTAGAGTACTAAAGTTGTAATTATTAAACACACTTTAACCTTGACTGTGCCAACCGAGGTAATATAGTATTAATTAAGTCATCTAAATTAGCTTCATGGAAACACCCAAGGCGAATTAAATTATTAATCAATCAAAGTTAAATCAATTGCTTTACACCTGCTGCAGACTAGAGAGAGAGAGAGAGAAAGAGAGACAGAGAGAGAGAGAGAGAGAGAGAGAGAGACCAGAGAGAGAGAGAGGAGAGAGAGAAAGAAAGAGAGACAGAGAGAGAGAGACAGAGAGAGAGAGAGAGAGAGAGAGAATTAGGAGAGGGAAGAGTAGAGAGACAGAGAGACAGAGAGACAGAGAGACAGAGAGAGAGACACAGAGAGAGAGAGAGAGACAGAGAGACAGAGAGAGAGACACAGAGAGACACAGAGAGACAGAGACAGAGAGAGAGAGAGAGAGAGAGACAGAGACAGAGACAGAGACAGAGACAGAGAGAGAGAGAGAGACAGAGACAGAGAGAGAGACACAGAGAGAGAGAGACAGAGAGAGAGAGAGACAGAGAGAGAGAGAGAGAGAGAGAGAGAGAGGAGAGACAGAGAGAGAGAGAGAGACAGGAGAGACACAGAGAGACAGAGTTAATACTGAGAGGACTAGTCTGAGTTAATACTGAAGTACTAGTCTGGAGTTAATACTGAGAGACTAGTCTGAGGTTAATACTGAGAGTACTAGTCTGAGTTAATACTGAAGTACTAGTCTGAGTTAATACTGAAGTACTAGTCTGAGGTAAGACTGAAGTACTAGTCTGAGGTAATACTGAAGTACTAGTCTGAGGTAATACTGAAGTACTAGTCTGAGAATACTGAGAGTACTAGTCTGAGGTAATACTGAAGTACTAGTCTGAGGTTAATACTGAGAGTAAATACTGAGCACTAGTCTGAGGTAATACTGAAGACTAGTCTGAGTCTGTAATACTGAAGCACTAGTCTGAGGTAATACTGAAGCACTAGTCTGGGTTAATACTGAAGTACTAGTCTGGGTAATACTGAAGTACTGAGTTAATACTGAAGTACTAGTCTGGGTTAATACTGAAGTACTAGTCTGGAGTTAATACTGAAGTACTAATTAATACTGAAGTACTAGTCTGAATACTGAAGTACTAGTCTGAGTCAATACTGAAGTACTAGTCTGAGTTAATAC
>NC_088397.1:878812-888812 GCF_034236695.1 Oncorhynchus nerka
CTGTGTTGTGTTACAGTATGTCTGGGTCGTAGCTGTGTTGTGTTACAGTATGTCTGGGTCGTAGCTGTGTTGTGTTACAGTATGTCTGGGTCGTGGTGGGCTGTGTTGTGCTGTAGGCAGTATGTCTGGGTCGTAGGCTGTGTTGTGTTACAGTATGTCTGGGTCGTGGCTGTGTTGTGTTACAGTATGTCTGGGTCGTGGCTGTGTTGTGTTACAGTATGTCTGGGTCGTGGCTGTGTTGTGTTACAGTATGTCTGGGTCGTGGCTGTGTTGTGTTACAGTATGTCTGGGTCGTGGCTGTGTTGTGTTACAGTATGCCTGGGTCGTGGCTGTGTTGTGGTACAGTATGTCTGGGTCGTGGTGGGTTGTGTTATGTCTGGGTCGTGGCTGTGTTCTGTTATGTCTGGGTCGTGGCTGTGTTCTGTTATGTCTGGGTCGTAGCTGTGTTGTTTTACAGTATGTCTGGGTCATGGCTGTGTTGTGTTACAGTATGTCTGGGTCGTGGCTGTGTTGTGTTACGTCTGGGTCGTGGCTGTGTTGTGTTACAGTATGTCTGGGTCGTGGCTGTGTTGTGTTACAGTATGTCTGGGTCGTAGCGGTGTTGTGTTATGTCTGGGTCGTGGCTGTGTTGTGTTACAGTATGTCTGGGTCGTGGCTGTGTTGTGTTACAGTATGCCTGGGTGCGTTGGCTGTGTTGTGTTACAGTATGCCTGGAGTCGTGGCTGTGTTGTGTTACATTATGTCTGGAGTCGTGGCTGTGTTGTGTTATGTCTGGGTCGTGGCTGTGTTGTGTTTATGTCTGGGTCGTGGCTGTGTTGTGTTACAGTATGTCTGGGTCAGGTAGTCTAGTTGTTAGAGTGTAGAGGAGGCAGGTAGCCCTAATGGTTAGAGTGTAGAGGAGTGCAGGTAGCCTAGTGGTTGAGAGTGTAGAGGCAACAGGTAGCCTAGTGGTTAGAGTGTAGAGGCAACAGGTAGTCTAGTGGTTAGAGTGTAGAGGAGGCAGGTAGCCTAGTGGTTAGAGTGTAGAGGTGGCAGGTAACCTAGTTGTTCGAGTGTAGAGGAGGCAGGTAGCCTAGTGGTTAGAGTGTAGAGGAGGCAGGTAGCCTAATGGTTAGAGTGTAGAGGTGGCAGGTAGCCTAATGGTTGGAGTGTAGAGGCGGCAGGTAGCCTAGTGGTTAGAGTGTAGAGGAGGCAGGTAGTCTAGTGGTTAGAGTGTAGAGGTGGCAGGTAGTCTAGTGGTTAGAGTGTGGGGGAAGCAGGTAGCCTAGTGGTTAGAACCTAGTGGTTAGAGTGTAGAGGTGGCAGGTAGCCTAGTGGTTAGAGTGTAGAGGTGGCAGGTAGCCTAGTGGTTAGAACCTAGTGGTTAGAGTGTAGAGGTGGCAGGTAGCCTAGTGGTTAGAGTGTAGAGGTGGCAGGTAGCCTAGTGGTTAGAGTGTAGAGGAGGCAGGTAGCCTAGTGGTTAGAGTGTAGAGGTGGCAGGTAGCCTAGTGGTTAGAGTGTAGAGGCGACAGGTAGCCTAGTGGTTAGAGTGTAGAGGCGACAGGTAGCCTAGTGGTTAGAGTGTAGAGGTGGCAGGTAGCCTAGTGGTTAGAGTGTAGAGGTGGCAGGTAGCCTAGTGGTTAGAGTGTAGAGGCGACAGTTAGCCTAGTGGTTAGAGTGTAGAGGCGACAGGTAGCCTAGTGGTTAGAGTGTAGAGGAGGCATGTAGTCTAGTGGTTAGAGTGTAGAGGAGGCATGTAGTCTAGTGGTTAGAGTGTAGAGGTGGCAGGTAGCCTAGTGGTTAGAGTGTAGAGGCGGCAGGTAGCCTAGTGGTTAGAGTGTAGAGGTGGCAGGTAGCCTAGTGGTTAGAGTGTAGAGGCGACAGTTAGCCTAGTGGTTAGAGTGTAGAGGCGACAGGTAGCCTAGTGGTTAGAGTGTAGAGGAGGCATGTAGTCTAGTGGTTAGAGTGTAGAGGTGGCAGGTAGCCTAGTGGTTAGAGTGTAGAGGCGGCAGGTAGCCTAGTGGTTAGAGTGTAGAGGTGGCAGGTAGCCTAGCGAAAGGTTGCTAGATCGAATCCTTGAACTGATAAGGTAAAAATCTGTAGTTCTGCCCTGAAATTCTAATGAAAATAGATATATTTTTTTTAAATAAATATCGCGAGAGAAAACAAAGAGACAAAAGAGCCCTGAAGTTTAAGAACGTAATGAATATAATATTCAACCAAACTCACCTCCGTGTTGAGGCGCAGAACGCGGTCGCCCAGGTCCGTCTGTGTGAAGCTCTCATCGGCAGCAATGGTGTCCACCTTCAAATCAAATCAATATATTTTTCATCATATGCACCTGGGTAGTAGTGTCACAGCACCATTAAATGAGGAAATACCTCTCCTCTTTAACAGTAACAACAGCTATGAAATAACTCTCCTCAGTAACAACAGCTATGAAATAACTCTCCTCAGTAACAACAGCTATGAAATAACTCTCCTCAGTAACAACAGCTATGAAATAACTCTCCTCAGTAACAACAACTATGAAATAACTCTCCTCTTTAACAGTAACAACTATGAAATAATCTAGTAACAACAGCTATAAAATAACTCTCCTCTTTAACAGTAACAACTATGAAATAACTCTCCTCAGTAAATAAATAACTATGAAATAACTCCTCTTTAACAGTAACAACTAGAAACTCTCCCTCAGTAACAACAACTATGAAATAACTCTCCTCAGTTATGAAATAACAGTAACAACAACTATGAAATAACTCCTCTATAACAGTAACAGCTATTAACTCTCCTCAGTAACAACAGCCATGAAATAACTTCCTTAACAATAACAAATTAGCTATGAAATAACTCTCCTCTTAACAGTACAACAGCTATGAAATAACTCTCCTCAGTAACAACAACTATGAAATAACTCTCCTTTAACAGTAAATAAACTATGAAATAACTCTCCTCAGTAACAACAGCTATGAAATAACTCTCCTTAACAGTAACAACAACTATGAAATAACTCTCCTCAGTAACAACAACTATGAAAAAAACAGTAACAACTATGAAATAACTCTCAGTAACAGTAACAACAGCTATGAAATAACTCTCCTCAGTAACAGTAACAACAGCTATGAAATAACTCTCCTCTATGAAATAACAGTAACAACAACTATGAAATAACTCTCCTCTATAACAAACAACTATGAAATAACAACAGTAACAGCTATGAAATAACTCTCCTCAGTAACAACAACTATGAAATAACTCTCCTCTTTAACAGTAACAACAGCTATGAAATAACTCCCCCTTTAACAGTAACAGTAAAATAACAACAGTAACTATGGAAATAACTCTCCTCAGTAACAACAGCTATGAAATAACTCTCCTCTTGAACAGTAACAACTATGAAATAACTCTCCTCTTTAACAGTAATCAGCTATGAAATAACTCTCCTCAGTAACAACAGCTATGAAATAACTCTCCTCAGTAACAACAACTATGAAATAACTCTCCTCAGTAACAACAGCTATGGAAATAACTCTCCTCAGTAACAACAGCTATGAAATAACTCTCCTCAGTAACAACAACTATGAAATAACTCTCCCTCTATAACAGTAACAGCTAAAATAACTCTCAGTACAACAGCTATGAAATAACTCTCCTCAGTAACAACAGCTATGAAATAACTCTCCTCAGTAACAACAACTATGAAATAACTCTCCTCTTTAACAGTAACAACTATGAAATAACTCTCCTCTTTAACAGTAAAAACTATGAAATAACTCTCCTCTTTAACAGTAACAACTATGAAATAACTCTCCTCAGTAACAACAGCTATGAATAACTCTCCTCTTTAACAGTAACAACTATGAAATAACTCTCCTCAGTAACAGTAACAACAGCTATGAAATAACTCTCCTCAGTAACAGTAACAACTATGAAATAACTCCCCTCTTTAACAGCAACTATGAAATAACTCTCCTCAGTAACAGTAACAACAGTAACAACTATGAAATAACTCTCATCTTTAACAGTAACAACTATGAAATAACTCTCCTCAGTAACAACAACTAACAAATAACTCTCCTCTTCCCAACAGTAACAGCTATGAAATAACTCTCCTCTTTAACAGTAACAACATGAAATAACTCTCCTCAGTAACAACAATATGAAATAACTCTCCTCTTTAACAAACAGCTATGAAATAACTCTCCTCTTTAACAGTAACAACAACTATGAAATAACTCTCCTCAGTAACAACAGCTATGAAATAACTCTCCTCAGTAACAACAGCTATGAAATAACTCTCCTCTTTAATGGTAACAACAACTATGAAATAACTCTCCTCAGTAACAACTATGAAATAACTCTCCTCAGTAACAACAACTATGAAATAACTCTCCTCTTTAACAACAGCTATGAAATAACTCCCCTTTAACAACAGCTATGAAATAACTCTCTCCTCTTTAACAACAACTATGAAATAACTCTCCTCTTTAACAACAACTATGAAATAACTCTCCTCTTTAACTAACAACAGCTATGAAATAACTCTCCTCAGTAACAACAGCTATGAAATAACTCTCCTCTTTAACAACAGCTATGAAATAACTCTCCTCAGTAACAACAGCTATGAAATAACTCTCCCTCTTTAACAGTAACAACAGCTATGAAATAACTCTCTCAGTAACAGTAACAACAGCTATGAAATAACTCTCCTCAGTAACAACAGCTATGAAATAACTCTCTTTAACAACAGCTATGAAATAACTCTCCTCTTTAACAACAGCTATGAAATAACTCTCCTCTTTAACAGTAACAACAGCTATGAAATAACTCTCTCTTTAACAGTAACAAACAACAACTATGAAATAACTCTCCTCTTTAACAAACAACAGCTATGAAATAACTCTCCTCAGTAACAACAACTATAACTCTCCTTAACAACAGCTAAAATAACTCTCCTCTTTAACAACAGCTATGAAATAACAACAGCTATGAAATAACTCTCCTCTTTAACGAGTAACAACAGCTATGAAATAACTCTCCTCTTTAACAAACAACTATGAAATAACTCTCCTCTTTAACAGTAACAACAACTATGAAATAACTCTCCTCAGTAACAACAACTATGAAATAACTCTCCTTTTAACAGTAACAACTATGAAATAACTCTCCTCTTTAACAGTAACAACAACTATGAAATAACTCTCCTCAGTAACAACAACTATGAAATAACTCTCCTTTAACAGTAACAATAATATGAAATAACTAACAACTATGAAATAACTCTCCTCTTTAACAGTAACAACTATGAAATAACTCTCCGCTTTAACAGTAACAACAGCTATGAAATAACTCTCCTCTTTAACAGTAACAACTATGAAATAACTCTCCTCTTTAACAACAGCTATGAAATAACTCTCCTCAGTAACAACAACTATGAAATAACTCTCCTCTTTAACAGTAACAACAACTATGAAATAACTCTCTCTTTAACAGTAACAACAGCTGTAAAATAACTCTCCTCTTTAACAAACAACAACTATGAAATAACTCTCCTCTTTAACAGTAACAACTTAACAACAACAACTATGAAATAACTCTCTTCAGTAACAACAACTATGAAATAACTGTAAAACAGCTATGAAATAACTCTCCTCTTTAACAGTAACAACTATGAAATAACTCTCCTCAGTAACAACAACTATGAAATAACTCTCCTCAGTAACAGTAACAACAGCTATGAAATAACTCTCCTCTTTAACAACAACTATGAAATAACTCTCCTCAGTAACAACAACTATGAAATAACTCTCCTCTTTAACAGTAACAGCTATGAAATAACTCTCCTCAGTAACAGTAACAACAGCTATGAAATAACTCTCCTCAGTAACAACAGCTATGAAATAACTCTCCTCTTTAACAGTAACAACAGCTATGAAATAACTCTCCTCAGTAACAACAGCTATGAAATAACTCTCCTCAGTAACAGTAACAACAACTATGAAATAACTCTCCTCTTTAACAACAGCTATGAAATAACTCTCCTCAGTAACAACAACTATGAAATAACTCTCCTCAGTAACAACAGCTATGAAATAACTCTCCTCAGTAACAACAACTATGAAATAACTCTCCTCTTTAACAGTAACAACAACTATGAAATAACTCTCCTCTTTAACAGTAACAACAGCTATGAAATAACTCTCCTCAGTAACAGTAACAACAACTATGAAATAACTCTCCTCTTTAACAGTAACAACAGCTATGAAATAACTCTCTTTAACGAGTAACAACAGCTCTTTAACAGTAACAACAGCTATGAAATAACTCTCCTCAGTTGAACTCTCCTCAGTAACAACAGCTATGAAATAACTCTCCTCTTTAACAGTAACAACAGCTATGAAATAACTCTCCTCGAGTAACAGTAACAACAGCTAACTCTCCTCTTTAGTAACAACAACTATGAAATAACTCTCCTCTTTAACAGTAACAACAGCTATAAAATAACTCTCCTCTTTAACAGTAACAACTATGTAACTCTCCTCGAACAGCAACAACTATGAAATAACTCTCCTCAGTAACAACAGCTATAAAATAACTCTCCTCTTGAAATAACTCTCTCTCAGTAACAACAGCTATAACAGTAAATATGAAATAACTCTCCTCTTTAACAGTAACAACAGCTATGAAATAACTCTCCTCTTTAACAGTATGACAACAACAGCTATGAAATAACTCTCCTCTTTAACAGTAACAACAGCTATGAAATAACTCTCCTCAGTAACAGTAACAACAGCTATGAAATAACTCTCCTCTTATGAACAGTAACAACAGCTATGAAATAACTCTCCTCTTTAAATAACAGTAACAACAGCTATGAAATAACTCTCCTCTTTAACAGTAACAACAACTATGAAATAACTCTCTTTAACAGTAACAACTATGAAATAACTCTCCTCTTGAACAGTAACAACAGCTATGAAATAACTCTCCTCTTTAACAGTAACAACAACTATGAAATAACTCTCCTCTTTAACAGTAACAACTATGAAATAACTCTCTCAGTAACATAGCTATGAAATAACTCTCCTCAGTAACAGTAACAACTATGAAATAACTCTCCTCTTTAACAACAGCTAACAGTAACAACAACTATGAAATAACTCTCCTCAGTAACAACAACTATGAAATAACTCTCTATAACAGTAACAACAGCTATGAAATAACTCTCCTCAGTAACAACAGCTATGAAATAACTCTCCTCAAACAACAACTATGAAATAACTCTCCTCAGTAACAGTAACAACAGCTATGAAATAACTCTCCTCAGTAACAGTAACAACAGCTATGAAATAACTCTCCTCTTTAACAGTAACAACAGCTATGAAATAACTCTCCTCAGTAACTCTCCTCAGTAACAACAGCTATGAAATAACTCTCCTCTTTAACAGTAACAACAACTATGAAATAACTCTCCTCTTTAACAGTAACAACAGCTATGAAATAACTCTCCAGTAACAACAGCTATGAAATAACTCTCCTAACAAACAACAACTGGAAATAACTCTCCTCTTTAACAGTAACAACTATGAAATAACTCTCCTCAGTAACAACAACTATGAAATAACTCTCCTCAGTAACAACAACTATGAAATAACTCTCCTCAGTAACAGTAACAACAACTATGAAATAACTCTCCTCAGTAACAACAACTATGAAATAACTCTCCTCAGTAACAGTAACAACAACTATGAAATAACTCTCCTCAGTAACAACAGCTATGAAATAACTCTCCTCTTTAACAGTAACAACAACTATGAAATAACTCTCCTCAGTAACAACAGCTATGAAATAACTCTCCTCTTTAACAGTAACAACAGCTATGAAATAACTCTCCTCAGTAACAACAACTATGAAATAACTCTCCTCTTTAACAGTAACAACTATGAAATAACTCCTCTTTAACAGTAACAATAGCTATGAAATAACTCTCCTCAGTAACAACAGCTATGAAATAACTCTCCTCAGTAACAACAGCTATGAAATAACTCTCCTCAGTAACAACAGCTATAGAAACAGCTATGAAAACAGTCCAATAAGAACACTAGGTCAGGTTTTGTTTTGTCTTTGTCTGTCACACAGATATTAACATGTAAATAAGGTATATGAAAGAGAAGAACACTATGTCAATATATGATGAGACAAAAAGTCCAATAAGTGAAAATTAGCCAGCAGCATCCCACCCTGAATCCCACCGCTGGCTTGCCTCTGAAGCTAAGCAGGGTTGGTCCTGGTCGGTCCCTGGATGGGAGACCAGGTGCTGGTGGAAGTGGTGTTAGAGGGCCAGTAAGGAGGCACTCTTCCCTCTGGTCTAAGGAGATCCCAATGTTCCAGGGCAGTGATTGGGGACATTGTCCTGTGGGATCTTTCAGATGTGACGTTAAACGGGTGACTCTCTTTGGTCATTAAAAGATCCCATTGCATTTATCGCAAGAGTAGGAGTGTTAACCCCGGTGTCCGGGTTTAACATGTCCAACCTGGCCCTCAAACCATGGCCACCTAATAATCCCCAGCTTCCAATTGGCTCATTCATCCCCCTCCTCCTCTCCCTTGTAACTATTCCCCAGGTCGTTGCTGCAAATGAGAACGTGTTCTCTGTGGTCAAATAAGAGTTTTTTTTTTAAATATAATAAAAAAGTAACAAGTAGGATTCTCTAAAAGTAGACCTTGGCGTAGTCGGCGGGTCTGAAGCGGGAGGCGGCGGCGTGTGGCTCCTCTGTCTGGAGGTAGAAGAGGTTAAAGGTCTCCTTGCAGGTACCAGACACCCAAGGGATGGAGTTACAGTCTCTCAGGGTGAAGCGCAGCTCCACGTACACCTGAAGGGAACACAACATACACCTTTTATTACCTTTATTATTATTATACTGTATATTATTACACAACATACACCTTTTATTACCTTTATTATTATTATACTGTATATTATTACACAACATACACCTTTTATTACCTTTATTATACTGTATATTATTACACAACAAATTACTATATATTATTCTGTATATTATTATATATTACCTTCTGTGCTGCCTGGCGTATATTATTATTAGTATTATACTATATATTATACTGTATATTATTATTAGTATTATACTATATATTATACTGTATATTATTATATATTACCTTCTGTGCTGCCTGGCGTATATTATTATTAGTATTGTACTATATATTATACTGTATATTATTATTAGTATTATACTATATATTATACTGTATATTATTATATATTATCTTCTGTGCTGCCTGGCGTATATTATTATTAGTATTATACTGTATATTATACTGTATATTATTATTAGTATTATACTGTATATTACTATATATTACCTTATGTTCTGCCTGGTGTATATTATTATTACAACTATACTATATATTATACTGTATGTTATTATATATTACCTTCTATGCAGCCTGGCATATATTATTATTACAATTATACTGTATATTATACTGTATATTATAAAATATTACCTTCTGTGCTATCTGGCGTATATAATTATTAGTATTATGCTATATATTATACTGTATATAATTATTAGTATTATGCTATATATTATACTGTATATTATTATTAGTATTATGCTATATATTATACTGTATATTATTATTAGTATTATGCTATATATTATACTGTATATTATTATTAGTATTATACTATATATTATACTGTATATTATTATTAGTATTATACTATATATTATTATATATATTATTATATATATTATTATATATTACCTTCTGTGCTGCCTGGTGTATATTATTATTAGTATTATACTATAAATTATACTATAAATTATTATATATTACCTTCTGTGCTGCCTGGTGTATATTATTATTAGTATTATACTATAAATTATACTATAAATTATTATATATTACCTTCTGTGCTGCCTGGTGTATATTATTATTAGTATTATACTGAATATTATTATTAGTATTATACAGGATAGTATTATTG
>NC_088397.1:896698-906698 GCF_034236695.1 Oncorhynchus nerka
CTCTAGAGGATAACTACACTGTGGTCTGTTACTGAGGGAGACTGTGGTCTGTTAGTCTCTAGAGGATAACTACACTGTGGTCTGTTAGTATCTAGATGATAACTACACTGTGGTCTGTTAGTATCTAGAGGATAACTACACTGTGGTCTGTTAGTATCTAGAGGATAACTACACTGTGGTCTGTTAGTATCTAGAGGATAACTACACGGTGGTCTGTTAGTATCTAGAGGATAACTACACTGTGGTCTGTTAGTATCTAGAGGATAACTACACTGTGGTCTGTTAGTATCTAGAGGATAACTACACTGTGGTCTGTTAGTATCTAGAGGATAACTACACTGAGACTGTGGTCTGTTAGTATCTAGAGGATAACTACACTGAGACCCTAACCTTACTCCCATCTAACCCTAACCCTACTCCCATCTAACCCTAACCTTACTCCCATCTAACCCTAACACTAACCTTACTACCATCTAACCCTAACCCTAACCTTACTCCCATCTAACCCTAACCTTACTCCCATCTAACCCTAACCAAAACCTTACTCCCATCTAACCCTTACCCTAACCATACTCCCAACTAACCCTAACCTTACTCCCATCTAACCCTAACCCTAACCATACTCCCAACTAACCCTAACCTTCCTCCCATCTAACCCTAACCTTACTCCCATCTAACCCTAACCCTAACCATACTCCCAACTAACCCTAACCTTCCTCCCATCTAACCCTAACCTTACTCCCATCTAACCCTAACCCTAACCATACTCCCAACTAACACCCCCCAGCACAACCCAAACCAACAGGAACCATCCCTGTCCACAACACACCCCAGCACAACCCAAACCAACAGGAACCATCCCTGTCCACAACACACCCCAGCACAACCCAAACCAACAGGAACCATCCCTGTCCACAACACACCCCAGCACAACCCAAACCAACAGGAACCATCCCTGTTCACAACGCCCCCCAGCACAACCCAAACCAATAGGAACCATCCCTGTCCACAACACACCCCAGCACAACCCAAACCAACAGGAACCATCCCTGTCCACAACGCCCCCCAGCAAAACCCAAACCAACAGGAACCATCCCTGTTCACAACGCCCCCCAGCAAAACCCAAACCAACAGGAACCATCCCTGTCCACAACACCCCCCAGCACAACCCAAACCAACTTGAAGATAACAGCGCTCCCTGTTTAGTGGCCGGGTTTCCATGCCAACTCCCGACGTCCTCAGACATGGAGGGACGTTGAATATTGCCTTGTATCAGGGGTGACCTGGCTACACTCTGACCTGCCACCTAGCATTTAGTCTGGCTACACTCTGACCTGCCACCTAGCATTTAGCCTGGCTACCCTCTGACCTGCCACCTAGCATTTAGCAAGGCTACACTCTGACCTGCCACCTAGCATTTAGCCTGGCTACCCTCTGACCTGCCACCTAGCATTTAACCTGGCTACACTCTGACCTGCCACCTAGCATTTAGCCTGGCTACCCTCTGACCTGCCACCTAGCATTTAGCCTGGCTACACTCTGACCTGCCACCTAGCATTTAGCCTGGCTACACTCTGACCAGCCACCTAGCATTTAGCCTGGCTACGTGTGTGTGTGTGTGTGGTGTGTGTTACTGTGTATGGTGTGTGTGTGGTGGTGTGTGTGTTACTGTGTATGGTGTGTGTGTGGTGTGTCAGAGCATTGCCTCAGACATCCTCCCAGCACCATATTTATGTGATGTTGTAGACAGCTGTGTGTGTGTGTGTGTGTGTGTGTGTGTGTGTGTGTGTGTGTGTGTGTGTGTGTGTGTGTGTGTGTGTGTGTATGTGTGTGTGTGTGTGTGTGTGTGTGTGTGTGTATGTGTGTGTGTGTTGGGGACAGCTGGTTTGGGCAAGGCTCAAGGATTTCTGTGTTGTTAGACAGAGTAATACTCAATGCTGTTCCTCCAGCACGGTGGGTGGGGTGGGGGGGGTAGGGAGGAGGTGTGTGGGGGGGGTAGGAGGAGTGTGTGGGTGTGTGGGGGGTAGGAGGAGTGTGTGGGGGGTAGGAGGAGTGTGTGTGTGTGGGGGGTAGAGGAGTGTGAGGGGTAGGAGGAGTGGGGGTAGGGAGGAGTGGGGGTAGGAGGAACGTGTGGGGGGTAGGAGGAGTGTGTGGGGGGTAGGGAGGAGTGTGGGGGGAGGGGGTAGGAGGAGTGTGGTGTGTGTGTGGGGAGGGGGTAGGAGAGTGTGTGGGGGGGGTAGGAGGAGGTGTGTGGGGGTAGGAGGAGTGTGTGGGGGTTAGGGAGGAGGTGTGTGTGGGGGGGTAGGAGGAGTGTGTGGGGGGGGTAGGAGAAGTGTGTGGGGGGTGGGAGGAGTGTGGGGGGGGGTAGGAGGAGTGTGTGGGGGTAGGAGGAGTGTGGGGGGGGGGTAGGAGGAGTGTGTGGGGGGTAGGAGAGGAGTGTGTGGGGGGGTAGGAGGAGTGTGTGGGGGGTAGGAGGAGTGTGTGGGGGGATAGGAGGAGAGTGTGTGGGGGGGGTAGGAGGGAGTGTGTGTGTGGGGGGTAGGAGAAGTGTGTGGGGGGTGAGGAGGGAGTGTGTGGGGGGTGGGAGGAGTGTGTGGGGGTAGGAGGAGGGAGTGTGGGGGTAGGAGGAGTGGGGGGTAGGAGGAGGTGTGGGGGGGGTGGAGGGAGTGTGTGGGGGGTAGGAGGAGTGTGTGGGGGGGTAGGAGGAGTGTGGGGGGGGGGTAGGAGAAGTGTGTGGGGGGGGTAGGAGGAGGTGGGGGTGGAGGAGTGTGTGGGGGGGGTAGGAGGGAGTGTGGGGGGTAGGAGGAGTGTGGGGGGGGGTAGGAGGAGTGTGTGGGGGGTAGGAGGAGGTGGGGGGTAGGAGGAGTGTGTGGGGGGGGTAGGAGGTGTGTGTGGGGGTAGGAGGGAGTGTGTGGGGGGTA
The DNA here is from genome assembly GCF_034236695.1 of Oncorhynchus nerka. Classification (NCBI taxonomy): domain Eukaryota; kingdom Metazoa; phylum Chordata; class Actinopteri; order Salmoniformes; family Salmonidae; genus Oncorhynchus; species Oncorhynchus nerka. The sequence goes on from NC_088397.1 coordinate 899,620, forward strand.
GGAGGAGTGTGTGGGGGGGGTAGGAGGAGGAGTGGGTGGGGGTAGGAGGGTGTGGGGGGATGGAGGAGGTGTGGGGGGTAGGAGGAGTGTGGGGGTAGGAGGAGTGTGTGTGGGGGTGGGAGAAGAAGAGTGTAGGGGAGGGTAGGGGGTGGAGTGTGTGTGGGGGGTAGGAGAGTGTGTGGGGGGTAGGAGGAGTGTGTGTGGGGGTAGGAGGAGTGTGTGGGGGGGGTAGGGGAGGAGTGTGTGGGGGGTAGGAGGAGTGTGTGGGGGGGGTAGGAGGGAGTGTGGGGGGGGGTAGGAGGAGTGTGTGGGGGGGGGTGGGAGGAGTGTGTGTGGGGGTAGGAGGAGTGTGTGTGGGGGTGGGAGGAGTGTGTGGGGGTGGGAGGAGTGTGTGGGGGTGGGGAGGAGTGTGTGGGGGGGAGGAGTGTGTGGGGGTAGGAGGGAGTGTGGGGGGTGGGAGGTGTGTGGGGGGGGGAGGGAGTGTGTGTGGGGGTGGAGGAGTGTGTGGGGGGTAGGAGGGAGTGTGGGGGGGGTGTGTGGGGGTGGGAGGAGTGTGTGTGGGGTAGGAGGGGAGTGGGGGGGGTGGGAGGAGTGTGTGTGGGGGTGGGGAGGAGTGTGATGGGGGGGTAGGAGGAGTGTGGAGGGGGGGGTAGGAGGAGTGTGTGAGTGGGGGGTAGGAGGAGTGTGTGTGGGGGGTAGGAGGAGTGTGTGTGGGGTAGGAGGAGTGTGTGGGGGGTGGGAGGAGGTGTGGGGGTGGGAGGAGTGTGTGGGGGGGTGGGAGGAGTGGGGGGGGGAGGAGTGTGTGTGGGGGGTGGGAGGAGGTGTGGGGGGTGGGAGGAGTGTGGGGGGGGTAGGGAGGAGTGTGTGTGGGGGTGGGAGGAGTGGGGGGGGGTGGGAGGGGAGTGTGTGGGGGGTGGGAGGAGTGTGTGGGGGGGGTGGGAGGAGTGTGTGGGGGGGTGGGAGGAGTGTGTGGGGGGGTAGGAGGAGTGTGTGGGGTGGAAGGGTAGGAGGAGTGTGTGGGGGGGGGGAGGTGGGGGGAGGTGTGGGGGGGGTAGGAGGAGGTGTGGGGGGGTGGGAGGAGTGTGTGGGGGGGGTGGGAGGAGTGTGGGTGGGAGGAGTGTGTGTGGGGGGTAGGAGGAGTGTGTGGGGGGTGGAAGGAGTGTGTGGGGGGTAGGAGGAGTGTGTGTGGGGGGTAGGAGGAGTGTGTGGGGGGGTAGGAGGAGTGTGTGTGAACAATACTTTAGAACTTTAGAACAGGTCTGAAGGAGAACAATTCAACACATTTGTTACTAACCCTACTCCCATCTAACCCTAACCCTACTCCCATCTAACCCTAACCCTACCTCATCTAACCCTAACCTAACCCTACTCCCATCTAACCCTAACCTTACTCCCATCTAACCCTAACCCTAACCCTACTCCCATCTAACCCTAACCCTACTCCCATCTAACCCTAACCTTACTCCCATCTAACCCTAACCCTAACCCTACTCCCATCTAACCCTAACCCTAACCCTACTCCCATAACCCTAACCTAACCCTACTCCCATCTAACCTAACCCTAACCCTAACCTTTACTCCCATCTAACCCTAACCTACTCCCATCTAACCCTACTCCCATCTAACCCTAACCCTACTCCCATCTAACCCTACTCCCATCTAACCCTAACCCTAACCTTACTCCCATCTAACCCCTAACCCTAACCCTACTCCCGATCCCCTTACTCCCATCTAACCCCCTAACCCTACTCCCATCTAACCTAACCCCTAACCCTACTCCCATCTAACCCTAACCCTAACCCTGCTCCCATCTAACCCTACCCATCTGTTGCATGAGTCCTTCTTCTCTCCCAATTAAAAGGCTCTAGATTGCAATCTGTTGTACCACATGCTACTACGTTCCTCTTTACCAGTCTCAGAGACACTTACAACACAGTGAGTTATAGAGGGGGTTACAATACAGTGAGTTATAGAGGAGGTTACAACACAGTGAGTTATAGAGAGGTTACAACACAGTGAGTTATAGAGGTTACAACACAGTGAGTAATAGAGGAGGTTACAACACAGTGAGTTATAGAGGGGTTACAACACAGTGAGTTATAGAGGAGGTTACAACACAGAGAGTTATAGAGGAGGTTACAACACAGTGAGTTATGAGGAGGTTACAACACAGTGAGTTATAGAGGAGGTTACAACACAGTGAGTTATAGAGGAGGTTACAACACAGTGAGTTATAGAGGTTACAACACAGTGAGTTATAGAGGTTACAACACAGTGAGTTATAGAGGAGGTTACAACACAGTGAGTTATAGAGGTTACAGCACAGTGAGGTATAGGAGGTTACAGCACAGTGAGTATAGAGGAGGTTACAACACAGTGAGTTATAGGAGGTTACAGCACAGTGAGTTATAGAGGGTTACAACACAGTGAGTTATAGGAGGTTACAGCACAGAGTTATAGGTTTTTACACAGTGAGTTATAGAGGAGGTTACAACACAGTGAGTTATAGGAGGTTACAACACAGTGAGTTATAGGAGGTTACAACACAGTGAGTTATAGAGGAGGTTACAACACAGTGAGTTATAGAGGAGATTACAACACAGTGAGTTATAGAGAGGTTACAACACAGTGAGTTATAGAGAGGTTTACAGCACAGTGAGTTATAGAGGAGGTTACAACACAGTGAGTTATAGAGAGGTTACAACACAGTGAGTTATAGAGGAGGTTACAACACAGTGAGTTATAGAGGAGGTTACAACACAGTGAGTTATAGAGGAGATTACAACACAGTGAGTTATAGAGGGTTACAACACAGTGAGTTATAGAGGAGGTTACAACACAGTGAGTTATAGAGGTTACAACACAGTGAGTTATAGAGGTTACAACACAGTGAGTTATAGAGGAGTTTACAACACAGTGAGTTATAGAGGAGGTTACAACACAGTGAGTTATAGAGGAGGTTACAACACAGTGAGTTATAGAGGTTACAACACAGTGAGTTATAGAGGAGGTTACAACACAGTGAGTTATAGAGGAGGTTACAACACAGTGAGTTATTATAGAGGAGGTTACAACACAGTGAGTTATAGGAGGTTACAACACAGTGAGTTATAGAGGAGGTTACAACACAGTGAGTTATAGAGGTTACAACACAGTGAGTTATAGAGGAGGTTACAACACAGTGAGTTATAGAGGAGGTTACAACACAGTGAGTTATAGAGGAGGTTACAACACAGTGAGTTATAGAGGAGGTTACAACACAGTGAGTTATAGAGGAGGTTACAACACAGTGAGTTATAGAGAGGTTACAACACAGTGAGTTATAGAGGGTTACAACACAGTGAGTTATAGAGGTTACAACACAGTGAGTTATAGAGGTTACAACACAGTGAGTTATAGAGGAGTTTACAACACAGTGAGTTATAGAGGAGGTTACAACACAGTGAGTTATAGAGGAGGTTACAACACAGTGAGTTATAGAGGAGGTTACAACACAGTGAGTTATAGAGGAGGTTACAACACAGTGAGTTATAGAGTAGGTTACAACACAGTGAGTTATAGAGGAGGTTACAACACAGTGAGTTATAGAGGTTACAACACAGTGAGTTATAGAGGAGGTTACAACACAGTGAGTTATAGAGGAGGTTACAACACAGTGAGTTATAGAGGAGGTTACAACACAGTGAGTTATAGAGGAGGTTACAACACAGTGAGTTATAGAGGAGGTTACAACACAGTGAGTTATAGAGGAGGTTACAACACAGTGAGTTATAGAGTAGGTTACAACACAGTGAGTTATAGAGGTTACAACACAGTGAGTTATAGAGGAGGTTACAACACAGTGAGTTATAGAGGTTACAACACAGTGAGTTATAGAGGAGGTTACAACACAGTGAGTTATAGAGGAGGTTACAACACAGTGAGTTATAGAGGAGGTTACAACACAGTGAGTTATAGAGTAGGTTACATCCTATCTGTTAATTTAAATACATTGTTTTCATGACTATCTCAAAAATATCCAGTCCCAAATGGCACCTATTCCCTACATAGTGCACCTATTCCCTACATAGTGCCCTATTCCCACATAGCGTGCCCTATTCTACATAGCGCACCCTATTCTACATAGTGCACCAAACCCTACATAGGCACCCTATTCCCTACATTGCGCTTCCCTACATAGTGCACCCTATTCCTACATAGCGCAAACTGATTCCCTACGTAGTGCACTATTCTCTACATAGTGCACCCCTATTCCCTACGTAGTGTACCCTATTCCCTATGTAGTGCACCCTATTCCTACATAGCGCAAACTGATTCCTCGTGGTGCACCTATTCTCTGTGTAGTGCACCCTATTCCCTACGTAGTGTACCTATTCCCTATGTAGTGCACCTATTCTACATAGTGCAACTGATTCCCTACGTAGTGCACCTATTCTCTACGTGGTGCACCCTGTTCCCTACGTAAACGTGCACCCTATTCCCTACGTAGTGTGCATTCCCCCTATGTAGTGCACCTATTCCCTACATACAACTGATTCCCTCGTGTGCACCTATTCTCTACATAGTGCACCTATTCTACGTAGTGTGCCTATTCCCTATGTAGTGCACCCTATTCCCTACATGGCGCAACTGATTCCCTAAGTAGTGCACCCTATTCTCTACGTGGTGCAGCCTATTCCCTACGTGGTGTGCCTATTCCTACGTGGTGCACCTATTCCCTACATAGTGCAACTGATTCCCTACGTAGTTGCCTATTCTCTCCATGGTGCACCCTATTCCTCTAGTGTGCCTATTCCTATTCACCTACCCTACATGGTGCAGCTGATTCCCTCGTAGTGCCTATTCTCTCGTAGTGCAACCTATTCCCTACGTGGTGTGCCTATTCCTCAAATGGTGCACCTATTCCCTCGTGGTGCCCTATTCCTACGTGTGTACCTATTCCCTACGTAGTGTACCCTATTCTCTACATGTGCACCCTATTCCTACGTAGTCTGCCCTATTCCTATGTAGTGCCTATTCCTACATAGTGCAACTGATTTCCCCTCGTAGTGCACCCTATTCTCTCGTGGTGCAACCTATTCCCCTACGTAGTGTACCCTATTCCCTACGTAGTGCCCTATTCCCTACGTAGTGCAACTGTTCCTACGTAGTGTGCCTATTCCTCGTAGTGTACCCTATTCCCCTCGTTAGTGCACCCTATTCCTACGTAGTGTACCTATTCCCTACGTGGTGTGCCTATTCCCTACGTAGTGTGCCTATTCCCTACGTGGTGTGCTATTCCCTACGTGGTGCACCCTATTCCCTACGTAGTGTAAATTATTCCCCTCACAGTGGTGCACCCTATTCCCTACATGGTGCAACTGATTCCCTACGTAGTGCACCTATTCTCTACATAGTGCACTATTCCCTCGTGGTGTGCCCTATTCCCTATGTAGTGCCTGTTCCCTACATAGTGCAACTGATTCCCTACGTAGTGCACCCTATTCTCTCGTAGGTGCAACCTATTCCCTACGTGAGGTGTGCCTATTCCCTTGGTGCACCTATTCCTCACGTAGTGCACCCTATTCCTACGTAGTGTGCCCTATTCCCTACGTGGTGTACCCTATTCTCTACATAGTGCACCTATTCCTACGTAGTGTGCCTATTCCCCTATGTAGTGCACCTATTCCCCCTACATAGTGCAACTGATTCCCTACGTGAGTGCCACCTATTCTCTACGTAGTGCAAATCCTATTCCTTACGTAGTGTACCCTATTCCCTACGTAGTGCACCCTATTCCCTACGTAGTGCACTATTCCCTACATAGTGTACCCTATTCCCTACGTAGTGTACCCTATTCCCTACGTAGTGCACCCTATTCCCTACGTAGTGTACCCTATTCCCTACGTAGTGTACCCTATTCCCTACGTAGTGTACCCTATTCCCTACGTAGTGTACCCTATTCCCTACGTAGTGCACCCTATTCCCTACGTAGTGTACCCTATTCCCTACGTAGTGCACCCTATTCCCTACGTAGTGTACCCTATTCCCAATGTAGTGCACCTTATTCCCTACATAGTGCAACTGCCTACGTAGTGCACCCTATTCTCTACATAGTGCACCCTATTCCCTACGTAGTGTACCCTATTCCCTATGTAGTGCCCTATTCCCTAAGCATAGCAACTGATTCCCTACGTAGTACTCCTATTCTCTACGTAAAAACTATTCCCTACGAGGTATTCCCTATTCCCTACGTAGTACCCTATTCCCCATGTAGTGTACCCTATTCCCTACGTAGTGTACTTATTCCCTACGTAGTGTACCCTATTCCCTACGAGTGCACCCTATTCCCTACGTGGTACCCTATTCCCTGCGTAGTGTTCTATTCCTACGTAGTGTAACTATTCCCTACGTAGTGCACCCTATTCCCTACGTAGTGTACCCTGGCCCTACGTAGTACCCTTTCTTCCTACGTGGTGTACTCCTATTCCCTACGTAGTGTACCCTGTTCCTACGTAGTGCCTATTCCTCACGAGAGTGGCACCCTATTCCTCGTGAGTGCACCTATTCCTAAAGCGAAAAACCCTATTCCTCGTAGTATGCCTAGCTACTACGTGAGTACCCTATTCCCTACGTAGTGTACCCTATTCCTATGTGAAATGCACCTATTCCCTACATAGTGCAACTGCCCTACGTAGTGCACCTATTCTCTACATAGTGCACCCTATTCCCTACGTAGTGTACCCTATTCCCTATGTAGTGCACTATTCCCCTACACTAGTGCAACTGATTCCCTCGTAGTGCACCCTATTCTCTACGTGGTGCAACCTATTCTACGAGTGTACCCTATTCCCTACGTAGTGCACCCTATTCCCTACGTAGTACCCTATTCCCACGTAGTGTCCCTATTCCCCTACGTAGTGTACCCTATTCCTACGTAGTGCCCTATTCCGTAGTGTGCCTATTCCCTACTTGGTGTACCCTATTCCCTACGTAGTGTACTCCTATTCTTCTACGAGTGTACCTATTCCTACGAGTGCACCTATTCCCTACGTAGTGTACCCTATTCCCTAAAGTAGTGTACCCTATTCCCTACGTAG
>NC_088397.1:909099-971599 GCF_034236695.1 Oncorhynchus nerka
GTGTTCTCCAGACACAGAGTCAAGCCCATAGAGATACTATGTATTTACTAGAGGGGCCTTGTCATAAACCTTCCTAGTTCCAGAACCGGCTGAAAACTTGGCAGCCATATTGCAAAGAGGACAAATCCAGTCCAATTTGAATGAATGACAGTTGAGATATAATCCGTATTTTTTTTACTAGGGAGGGAAATGAAAGTAAAGAATGTGACGTATCAGAATGTTCTCCTCTAAAATATATGAAAACAGACCAGAAATGAAAGTAAGGAATGTGACGTTTTAGAATTGAAAACAGACCATAAATGAAAGTAAGGAATGTGACGTTTAGAATTGAAACAGACCATAAATGAAAGTAAGAATGTGACGTTTTAGAATTGAAAACAGACCATAAATGAAAGTAAGGAATGTGACGTTTTAGAATTGAAAACAGACCATAAATGAAAGTAAGGAATGTGACGTTTTAGAATTGAAAACAGACCATAAATGAAAGTAAGGATTGTGACGTTTTAGAATTGAAAACAGACCATAAATGAAAGTAAGGAATGTGACGTTTTAGAATTGAAAACAGACCATAAATGAAAGTAAGGAATGTGACGTTTTAGAATTGAAAACAGAACACAAATGCCAAAATGTTTGTTTTTCTTGTAAAGCTGTTGTTGCTATGATACAACTTTAGATCTTGTCTAGGTCCTATCGTCTAATGATTTCAGACAGTGTGTGACTGTGGACTGTTTTGTTTTGAATGTAAATGTTGGCATGTTGGCAGTTAATAATGTTCGGCTAGCTGGCTAACAGACAAACAGCACAGATAAAATCTTCAGATTCGTTCATTATTTTATCACAGCACTGGCAAACAATGGTTGACCAACTCCCTGACCTTTATCCCAGCATAGGGAACGATCATGTCCATTCCAGTATCCTAATTTATAATTCTATGTTCAAGCCTCTCTCTCTCTCTCTCTCTCTCTCTCTCTCTCTCTCTGTGAGTCAGAGAACACAGCGAGGAACAGACAACAGGCTTTAGAGTTCTATAGAATTTCAGCTCCTTAGAATCAACATTGAAAATGAGAAGTGAAATTGTCTTGATGGTTCTGCTCTATGAGAGAGAGACAGAGAGAGAGAGAGACAGAGACAGAGAGAGAGAGAGAGAGAGAGAGAGACAGAGAGAGACAGAGAGTGACAGAGAGAGAGAGAGAGAGAGAGACAGAGAGAGAGACAGAGGAGACAGAGAGACAGAGACAGAGAGAGAGAGAGAGAGAGAGACACAGAGAGATGAGAGAGAGAGACAGAGAGAGAGAGAGTGACAGAGAGAGAAAAAAAGAGAAAGAGAGAGACAGAGAGAGAGTGACAGAGAGACTAATTATCAAAATCCAGAAAAGAGCTGTTAAATTCTACAACCACTTAAAAGGAAGTGATTCCCAAACCTGGGGCTCTGTTCACAAACACAAAGAGACAGAGAGAGAGACAGAGAGAGAGAGAGACAGAGAGAGAGAGAGAGACAGAGAAACAGAGAAACAGAGAGAGAGAGAGAGAGAGAGACAGAGAGAGAGACAGAGAGACAGAGAAACAGAGAAACAGAGAGTGACAGAGAGAGAGAGTGACAGAGACAGAGACAGAGAGAGAGAGAGAGAGAGCCAGAGAGACATAGAGCCAGACAGAGAGTGACAGAGAGCCAGACAGAGAGTGACAGACAGACAGAGAGTGACAGACAGACAGACTGATAATGATCAGCAGATTGTTGAGTGTCTTCCTAGTGAAGGTTGTTGTTTTTCTTGGCAGCGTCTCCTTCCGTGCCTCTTAGCTAATTGGTCCTATTTAATTAACAAAGCTAAACCAGCCTCCTTTGTTTTTCAGTAGCGTTACTCTCCTCATATACGAGGCACATGCAGGGTAACACCACCGTCGATCGAGATCCACACAGAGCTGAAATCACCTCTTTTATCGAACTCACAAATAGCACAAAAAGAATCAGAGGCTTCAACTTGAATTCTGCTCCAATTATGATTAAACCAGGCCAGGTTACTGTAATCTATAACAACCCAACACCAGGTTACTGTAGTCTATAACAACCCAACACCAGGTTACTGTAGTCTATAACAACCCAACACCAGGTTACTGTAGTCTATAACAACCCAACACTAGGTTACTGTAGTCTATAACAACCCAACACCAGGTTACTGTAGTCTATAACAACCCAACACCAGGTTACTGTAGTCTATAACAACCCAACACCAGGTTACTGTAGTCTATAACAACCCAACACTAGGTTACTGTAATCTATAACAACCTAACACCAGGTTACTGTAATCTATAACAACCCAACACCAGGTTACTGTCTACTGTAATCTATAACAACCCAACACCAGGTTACTGTAATCTATAACAACCCAACACCATGTTACTGTAATCTATAACAACCCAACACCAGGTTACTGTAGTCTATAACAACCCAACACCAGGTTACTGTAGTCTATACTGTCTATAACAACCCAACACCAGGTTACTGTAGTCTATAACAACCCAACACCATGTTACTGTAATCTATAACAACCCAACACCAGGTTACTGTAATCTATAACAACCCAACACCATGTTACTGTAATCTATAACAACCCAACACCAGGTTACTGTAATCTATAACAACCCAACACCAGGTTACTGTAATCTATAACAACCCAACACCAGGTTACTGTAATCTATAACAACCCAACACCATGTTACTGTAATCTATAACAACCCAACACCAGGTTACTGTAATCTATAACAACCCAACACCAGGTTACTGTAATCTATAACAACCCAACACCAGGTTACTGTAATCTATAACAACCCAACACTAGGTTATTGTAGTCTATAACAACCCAACACCAGGTTACTGTAGTCTGTAACAACCCAACACCAGGTTACTGTAATCTATAACAACCCAACACCAGGTTACTGTAATCTATAACAACCCAACACCAGGTTACTGTAGTCTATAACAACCCAACACCAGGTTACTGTAGTCTATAACAACCCAACACCAGGTTACTGTAGTCTGTAACAACCTAACACCAGGTTACTATAATCTATAACAACCCAACACCAGGTTACTGTAGTCTACAACAACCCAACACCAGGTTACTGTAATCTATAACAACCCAACACCATGTTACTGTAGTCTATAACAACCCAACACAGGTTACTGTAGTCTATAACAACCCAACACCAGGTTACTGTAATCTATAACAACCCAACACCAGGTTACTGTAGTCTAAAACAACCCAATACCAGGTTACTGTAGTCTATAACAACCCAACACCAGGTTACTGTAGTCTATAACAACCCAACACCAGGTTACTGTAATCTATAACAACCCAACACCAGGTTACTGTAGTCTATAACAACCCAACACCAGGTTACTGTAATCTATAACAACCCAACACCAGGTTACTGTAGTCTATAACAACCCAACACCAGGTTACTGTAATCTATAACAACCCAACACCAGGTTACTGTAGTATACCCAACACCAGGTTACCCAACCCCCAACACCAGGTTACTGTCTATAACAACCCAAAACCAGGTTACTGTAGTCTATAACAACCCAACACCAGGTTACTGTAGTCTATAACAACCCAACACCAGGTTACTGTAGTCTATAACAACCCAACACCAGGTTACTGTAGTCTAATAAACCCAACACTAGGTTACTGTAGTCTATAACAACCCAACACCAGGTTACTGTAGTCTATAACAACCCAACACCAGGTTACTGTAGTCTATAACAACCTAACACCAGGTTACTGTAGTCTATAACAACCCAACACCAGGTTACTGTAGTCTGTAACAACCTAACACTAGGTTACTGTAATCTACAACAACCCAACACTAGGTTACTGTAATCTATAACAACCCAACACCAGTTACTGTAGTCTAGTCTACTGTCTACTGTACAACCCAACACCAGGTTACTGTAGTCTATAACAACCCAACACCAGGTTACTGTAGTCTATAACAACCCAACACCAGGTTACTGTAGTCTATAACAACCCAAAAACCAGGTTACTGTAGTCTATAACAACCCAACACCAGGTTACTGTAGTCTATAACAACCCAACACCAGGTTACTGTAGTCTATAACAACCCAACACTAGGTTACTGTAGTCTGTAACAACCCAACACCAGGTTACTGTAGTCTATAACAACCCAACACCAGGTTACTGTAGTCTATAACAACCCAACACCAGGTTACTGTAGTCTATAACAACCCAACACCAGGTTACTGTAGTCTATAACAACCCAAAACCAGGTTACTGTAGTCTATAACAACCCAACACCAGGTTACTGTAGTCTATAACAACCCAACACCAGGTTACTGTAGTCTATAACAACCCAACACCAGGTTACTGTAGTCTATAACAACCAACACTAGGTTACTGTAGTCTATAATAACCCAACACCAGGTTACTGTAGTCTATAACAACCCAAACCAGGTTACTGTAGTCTATAACAACCTAACACCAGGTTACTGTAGTCTATAACAACCCAACACCAGGTTACTGTCGTCTGTAACAACCTAACACTAGGTTACTGTAATCTACAACAACCCAACACTAGGTTACTGTAATCTATAACAACCCAACACCAGGTTACTGTAGTCTATAACAACCCAACACCAGGTTACTGTCTACTGTAGTCTATAACAACCCAACACCAGGTTACTGTAGTCTATAACAACCCAACACCAGGTTACTGTAGTCTATAACAACCCAACACCAGGTTACTGTAGTCTATAACAACCCAAAACCAGGTTACTGTAGTCTATAACAACCCAACACTAGGTTACTGTAGTCTATAACAACCCAACACCAGGTTACTGTAGTCTATAACAACCCAACACTAGGTTACTGTAGTCTGTAACAACCCAACACCAGGTTACTGTAGTATATAACAACCCAACACCAGGTTACTGTAGTCTATAACAACCCAACACCAGGTTACTGTAGTCTATAACAACCCAACACCATGTTACTGTAGTCTATAACAACCCAACACCAGGTTACTGTCTACTGTAGTCTATAACAACCCAACACCAGGTTACTGCAGTCTATAATAACCCAACACCAGGTTACTGTCTACTGTAGTCTATAACAACCCAACACCAGGTTACTGTAATCTGTAACAACCCAACACCAGGTTACTGTAATCTATAACAACCCAACACCAGGTTACTGTCTACTGTAATCTATAACAACCCAACACCAGGTTACTATAGTCTATAACAACCCAACACCAGGTTACTGTAGTCTATAACAACCCAACACCAGGTTACTGTAGTCTATAACAACCCAACACCAGGTTACTGCAGTCTATAACAAACCAACACTAGGTTACTGTAGTCTATAACAACCCAACACCAGGTTACTGTAATCTATAACAACCCAACACCAGGTTACTGTAGTCTATAACAACCCAACACCAGGTTACTGTAGTCTATAACAACCCAACACCATGTTACTGTAGTCTATAACAACCCAACACCAGGTTACTGTAATCTATAACAACCCAACACCAGGTTACTGTCTACTGTAATCTATAACAACCCAACACCAGGTCACTGTCTACTGTAATCTATAACAACCCAACACCAGGTTACTGTAGTCTATAACAACCCAACACCAGGTTACTGTAGTCTATAACAACCCAACACCAGGTTACTGTCTACTGTAATCTATAACAACCCAACACCAGGTTACTGTAGTCTATAACAACCCAACACCAGGTTACTGTAGTCTATAACAACCCAACACCAGGTTACTGTAGTCTGTAACAACCTAACACTAGGTTACTGTAATCTATAACAACCCAACACCAGGTTACTGTAATCTATAACAACCCAACACCAGGTTACTGTAGTCTATAACAACCCAACACCAGGTTACTGTAGTCTATAACAACCCAACACCAGGTTACTGTAGTCTATAACAACCCAACACCAGGTTACTGTAGTCTATAACAACCCAACACCAGGTTACTGTAGTCTATAACAACCCAACACCAGGTTACTGTAGTCTATAACAACGCAACAGCAGGTTACTGTAGTCTATAACAACCCAACACCAGGTTACTGTAGTCTATAACAACCCAACACCAGGTTACTGTAGTCTGTAACAACCCAACACCAGGTTACTGTAATCTATAACAACCCAATACCAGGTTACTGTAGTCTGTAACAACCCAACACCAGGTTACTGTAATCTATAACAACCCAATACCAGGTTACTGTAGTCTGTAACAACCCAACACCAGGTTACTGTAGTCTGTAACAACCCAACACCAGGTTACTGTAATCTATAACAACCCAATACCAGGTTACTGTAGTCTATAACAACCCAACACCAGGTTACTGTAGTCTGTAACAACCCAATACCAGGTTACTGTAATCTATAACAACCAATACCAGGTTACTGTAATCTATAACAAAACCAATACCAGGTTACTGTAATTATAACAACCCAACACCAGGTTACTGTAGTCTATAACAACCCAACACCAGGTTACTGTAATCTATAACAACCCAAAACCAGGTTACTGTAGTCTATAACAACCCAACACTAGGTTACTGTAATCTATAACAACCCAACACCAGGTTACTGTAATCTATAACAACCCAACACCAGGTTACTATAGTCTATAACAACCCAACACTAGGTTACTGTAATCTATAACAACCCAACACCAGGTTACTGTAGTCTAAAACAACCCAACACCAGGTTACTGTCTACTGTAATCTATAACAACCCAACACCAGGTTACTGCAGTCTATAACAACCCAACACCAGGTTACTGTAATATATAACAACCCAACACCAGGTTACTGTAATCTATAACAACCCAACACCAGGTTACTGCAGTCTATAACAACCCAACACCAGGTTACTGTAATCTATAACAACCCAACACCAGGTTACTGTAGTCTATAACAACCCAACACCAGGTTACTGTAGTCTGTAACAACCCAACACCAGGTTACTGTAATCTATAACAACCCAACACCAGGTTACTGTAGTCTGTAACAACCCAACACCAGGTTACTGTAATCTATAACAACCCAACACCAGGTTACTGTAGTCTAAAACAACCCAACACCAGGTTACTGTAGTCTATAACAACCCAACACAGGTTACTGTAATCTATAACAACCCAACACCAGGATACTGTAGTCTATAACAACCCAACACCAGGTTACTGTCTACTGTAGTCTATACCAACCCAACACCAGGTTACTGTAGTCTATAACAACCCAACACAAGGTTACTGTAGTCTGTAACAACCCAACACCAGGTTACTGTAGTCTGTAACAACCCAACACCAGGTTACTGTAATCTATAACAACCCAATACCAGGTTACTGTAATCTATAACAACCCAACACCAGGTTACTGTAATCTATACCAATCCAACACCAGGTTACTGTAGTCTATAACAACCCACCACCAGGTTACTGTAGTCTATAACAACCCAACAGCAGGTTACTGTAGTCTATAACAACCCAAAACCAGGTTAATGTAGTCTATAACAACCCAACACCAGGTTACTGTAGTCTATAACAACCCAACACCAGGTTACTGTCTATTGTAATCTATAACAACCCAACACCAGGTTACTGTCTATTGTAATCTATAACAACCCAACACCAGGTTACTGTAGTCTATAACAACCCAACACAAGGTTACTGTAGTCTGTAACAACCCAACACCAGGTTACTGTAGTCTATAACAACCCAACACCAGGTTACTGTAGTCTGTAACAACCCAACACCAGGTTACTGTAATCTATAACAACCCAATACCAGGTTACTGTAGTCTATAACAACCCAACACCAGGTTACTGTAGTCTGTAACAACCCAACACCAGGTTACTGTAATCTATAACAACCCAATACCAGGTTACTGTAGTCTGTAACAACCCAACACCAGGTTACTGTAGTCTGTAACAACCCAACACCAGGTTACTGTAATCTATAACAACCCAATACCAGGTTACTGTAGTCTATAACAACCCAACACCAGGTTACTGTAGTCTGTAACAACCCAATACCAGGTTACTGTAATCTATAACAACCCAATACCAGGTTACTGTAATCTATAACAAAACCAATACCAGGTTACTGTAATCTATAACAACCCAACACCAGGTTACTGTAGTCTATAACAACCCAACACCAGGTTACTGTAATCTATAACAACCCAAAACCAGGTTACTGTAGTCTATAACAACCCAACACCAGGTTACTGTCTACTGTAGTCTATAACAACCCAACACCAGGTTACTGTAGTCTATAACAACCCAACACCAGGTTACTGTAGTCTATAACAACCCAACACCAGGTTACTGTAGTCTATAACAACCCAAAACCAGGTTACTGTAGTCTATAACAACCCAACACTAGGTTACTGTAGTCTATAACAACCCAACACCAGGTTACTGTAGTCTATAACAACCCAACACCAGGTTACTGTCTATTGTAATCTATAACAACCCAACACCAGGTTACTGTCTATTGTAATCTATAACAACCCAACACCAGGTTACTGTAATCTATAACAACCCAAAACCAGGTTACTGTAGTCTATAACAACCCAACACCAGGTTAGTCTATAACAACCCAACACCAGGTTACTGTAGTCTGTAACAACCCAACACCAGGTTACTGTAATCTATAACAACCCAATACCAGGTTACTGTAGTCTATAACAACCCAACACCAGGTTACTGTAGTCTGTAACAACCCAACACCAGGTTACTGTAATCTATAACAACCCAATACCAGGTTACTGTAGTCTGTAACAACCCAACACCAGGTTACTGTAGTCTGTAACAACCCAACACCAGGTTACTGTAATCTATAACAACCCAATACCAGGTTACTGTAGTCTATAACAACCCAACACCAGGTTACTGTAGTCTGTAACAACCCAATACCAGGTTACTGTAATCTATAACAACCCAATACCAGGTTACTGTAATCTATAACAACCCAATACCAGGTTACTGTAATCTATAACAACCCAACACCAGGTTACTGTAGTCTATAACAACCCAACACCAGGTTACTGTAATCTATAACAACCCAACACCAGGTTACTGTAGTCTATAACAACCCAACACCAGGTTACTGTCTACTGTAGTCTATAACAACCCAACACCAGGTTACTGTAGTCTATAACAACCCAACACCAGGTTACTGTAGTCTATAACAACCCAACACCAGGTTACTGTAGTCTATAACAACCCAAAACCAGGTTACTGTAGTCTATAACAACCCAACACTAGGTTACTGTAGTCTATAACAACCCAACACCAGGTTACTGTAGTCTATAACAACCCAACACTAGGTTACTGTAGTCTGTAACAACCCAACACCAGGTTACTGTAGTATATAACAAACCCAACACCAGGTTACTGTAGTCTATAACAACCCAACACCAGGTTACTGTAGTCTATAACAACCCAACACCATGTTACTGTAGTCTATAACAACCCAACACCAGGTTACTGTCTACTGTAGTCTATAACAACCCAACACCAGGTTACTGCAGTCTATAATAACCCAACACCAGGTTACTGTGTCTACTGTAGTCTATAACAACCCAACACCAGGTTACTGTAATCTGTAACAACCCAACACCAGGTTACTGTAATCTATAACAACCCAACACCAGGTTACTGTCTACTGTAATCTATAACAACCCAACACCAGGTTACTATAGTCTATAACAACCCAACACCAGGTTACTGTAGTCTATAACAACCCAACACCAGGTTACTGTAGTCTATAACAACCCAACACCAGGTTACTGCAGTCTATAACAAACCAACACTAGGTTACTGTAGTCTATAACAACCCAACACCAGGTTACTGTAATCTATAACAACCCAACACCAGGTTACTGTAGTCTATAACAACCCAACACCAGGTTACTGTAGTCTATAACAACCCAACACCATGTTACTGTAGTCTATAACAACCCAACACCAGGTTACTGTAATCTATAACAACCCAACACCAGGTTACTGTCTACTGTAATCTATAACAACCCAACACCAGGTCACTGTCTACTGTAATCTATAACAACCCAACACCAGGTTACTGTAGTCTATAACAACCCAACACCAGGTTACTGTAGTCTATAACAACCCAACACCAGGTTACTGTCTACTGTAATCTATAACAACCCAACACCAGGTTACTGTAGTCTATAACAACCCAACACCAGGTTACTGTAGTCTATAACAACCCAACACCAGGTTACTGTAGTCTGTAACAACCTAACACTAGGTTACTGTAATCTATAACAACCCAACACCAGGTTACTGTAATCTATAACAACCCAACACCAGGTTACTGTAGTCTATAACAACCCAACACCAGGTTACTGTAGTCTATAACAACCCAACACCAGGTTACTGTAGTCTATAACAACCCAACACCAGGTTACTGTAGTCTATAACAACCCAACACCAGGTTACTGTAGTCTATAACAACCCAACACCAGGTTACTGTAGTCTATAACAACGCAACAGCAGGTTACTGTAGTCTATAACAACCCAACACCAGGTTACTGTAGTCTATAACAACCCAACACCAGGTTACTGTAGTCTGTAACAACCCAACACCAGGTTACTGTAATCTATAACAACCCAATACCAGGTTACTGTAGTCTATAACAACCCAACACCAGGTTACTGTAGTCTGTAACAACCCAACACCAGGTTACTGTAATCTATAACAACCCAATACCAGGTTACTGTAGTCTGTAACAACCCAACACCAGGTTACTGTAGTCTGTAACAACCCAACACCAGGTTACTGTAATCTATAACAACCCAATACCAGGTTACTGTAGTCTATAACAACCCAACACCAGGTTACTGTAGTCTGTAACAACCCAATACCAGGTTACTGTAATCTATAACAACCCAATACCAGGTTACTGTAATCTATAACAAAACCAATACCAGGTTACTGTAATCTATAACAACCCAACACCAGGTTACTGTAGTCTATAACAACCCAACACCAGGTTACTGTAATCTATAACAACCCAAAACCAGGTTACTGTAGTCTATAACAACCCAACACTAGGTTACTGTAATCTATAACAACCCAACACCAGGTTACTGTAATCTATAACAACCCAACACCAGGTTACTATAGTCTATAACAACCCAACACTAGGTTACTGTAATCTATAACAACCCAACACCAGGTTACTGTAATCTATAACAACCCAACACCAGGTTACTGTAATCTATAACAACCCAACACCAGGTTACTGTAGTCTATAACAACCCAACACCAGGTTACTGTAGTCTATAACAACCCAACACCAGGTTACTGTAGTCTGTAACAACCTAACACCAGGTTACTATAATCTATAACAACCCAACACCAGGTTACT
Organism: Oncorhynchus nerka; assembly: GCF_034236695.1. NCBI lineage: Eukaryota > Metazoa > Chordata > Actinopteri > Salmoniformes > Salmonidae > Oncorhynchus > Oncorhynchus nerka. The sequence goes on from NC_088397.1 coordinate 920,543, forward strand.
GTAGTCTACAACAACCCAACACCAGGTTACTGTAATCTATAACAACCCAACACCAGGTTACTGTAGTCTATAACAACCCAACACCAGGTTACTGTAGTCTATAACAACCCAACACCAGGTTACTGTAGTCTATAACAACCCAACACCAGGTTACTGTAGTCTAAAACAACCCAATACCAGGTTACTGTAGTCTATAACAACCCAACACCAGGTTACTGTAGTCTATAACAACCCAACACCAGGTTACTGTATTCTATAACAACCCAACACCAGGTTACTGTAGTCTATAACAACCCAACACCAGGTTACTGTAATCTATAACAACCCAACACCAGGTTACTGTAGTCTATAACAACCCAACACCAGGTTACTGTAATATATAACAACCCAACACCAGGTTACTGTAATCTATAACAACCCAACACCAGGTTACTGTAATCTATAACAACCCAACACCAGGTTACTGTAGTCTATAACAACCCAAAACCAGGTTACTGTAGTCTATAACAACCCAACACCAGGTTACTGTAGTCTATAACAACCCAACACCAGGTTACTGTAGTCTATAACAACCCAACACCAGGTTACTGTAGTCTATAACAACCCAACACTAGGTTACTGTAGTCTATAACAACCCAACACCAGGTTACTGTAGTCTATAACAACCCAACACCAGGTTACTGTAGTCTATAACAACCTAACACCAGGTTACTGTAGTCTATAACAACCCAACACCAGGTTACTGTAGTCTGTAACAACCTAACACTAGGTTACTGTAATCTACAACAACCCAACACTAGGTTACTGTAATCTATAACAACCCAACACCAGATTACTGTAGTCTATAACAACCCAACACCAGGTTACTGTCTACTGTACTCTATAACAACCCAACACCAGGTTACTGTAGTCTATAACAACCCAACACCAGGTTACTGTAGTCTATAACAACCCAACACCAGGTTACTGTAGTCTATAACAACCCAAAACCAGGTTACTGTAGTCTATAACAACCCAACACTAGGTTACTGTAGTCTATAACAACCCAACACCAGGTTACTGTAGTCTATAACAACCCAACACTAGGTTACTGTAGTCTGTAACAACCCAACACCAGGTTACTGTAGTCTATAACAACCCAACACCAGGTTACTGTAGTCTATAACAACCCAACACCAGGTTACTGCAATCTATAACAACCCAACACCAGGTTACTGTAGTCTATAACAACCCAAAACCAGGTTACTGTAGTCTATAACAACCCAACACCAGGTTACTGTAGTCTATAACAACCCAACACCAGGTTACTGTAGTCTATAACAACCCAACACCAGGTTACTGTAGTCTATAACAACCCAACACTAGGTTACTGTAGTCTATAACAACCCAACACCAGGTTACTGTAGTCTATAACAACCCAACACCAGGTTACTGTAGTCTATAACAACCTAACACCAGGTTACTGTAGTCTATAACAACCCAACACCAGGTTACTGTCGTCTGTAACAACCTAACACTAGGTTACTGTAATCTACAACAACCCAACACTAGGTTACTGTAATCTATAACAACCCAACACCAGGTTACTGTAGTCTATAACAACCCAACACCAGGTTACTGTCTACTGTAGTCTATAACAACCCAACACCAGGTTACTGTAGTCTATAACAACCCAACACCAGGTTACTGTAGTCTATAACAACCCAACACCAGGTTACTGTAGTCTATAACAACCCAAAACCAGGTTACTGTAGTCTATAACAACCCAACACTAGGTTACTGTAGTCTATAACAACCCAACACCAGGTTACTGTAGTCTATAACAACCCAACACTAGGTTACTGTAGTCTGTAACAACCCAACACCAGGTTACTGTAGTATATAACAACCCAACACCAGGTTACTGTAGTCTATAACAACCCAACACCAGGTTACTGTAGTCTATAACAACCCAACACCATGTTACTGTAGTCTATAACAACCCAACACCAGGTTACTGTCTACTGTAGTCTATAACAACCCAACACCAGGTTACTGCAGTCTATAATAACCCAACACCAGGTTACTGTCTACTGTAGTCTATAACAACCCAACACCAGGTTACTGTAATCTGTAACAACCCAACACCAGGTTACTGTAATCTATAACAACCCAACACCAGGTTACTGTCTACTGTAATCTATAACAACCCAACACCAGGTTACTATAGTCTATAACAACCCAACACCAGGTTACTGTAGTCTATAACAACCCAACACCAGGTTACTGTAGTCTATAACAACCCAACACCAGGTTACTGCAGTCTATAACAAACCAACACTAGGTTACTGTAGTCTATAACAACCCAACACCAGGTTACTGTAATCTATAACAACCCAACACCAGGTTACTGTAGTCTATAACAACCCAACACCAGGTTACTGTAGTCTATAACAACCCAACACCATGTTACTGTAGTCTATAACAACCCAACACCAGGTTACTGTAATCTATAACAACCCAACACCAGGTTACTGTCTACTGTAATCTATAACAACCCAACACCAGGTCACTGTCTACTGTAATCTATAACAACCCAACACCAGGTTACTGTAGTCTATAACAACCCAACACCAGGTTACTGTAGTCTATAACAACCCAACACCAGGTTACTGTCTACTGTAATCTATAACAACCCAACACCAGGTTACTGTAGTCTATAACAACCCAACACCAGGTTACTGTAGTCTATAACAACCCAACACCAGGTTACTGTAGTCTGTAACAACCTAACACTAGGTTACTGTAATCTATAACAACCCAACACCAGGTTACTGTAATCTATAACAACCCAACACCAGGTTACTGTAGTCTATAACAACCCAACACCAGGTTACTGTAGTCTATAACAACCCAACACCAGGTTACTGTAGTCTATAACAACCCAACACCAGGTTACTGTAGTCTATAACAACCCAACACCAGGTTACTGTAGTCTATAACAACCCAACACCAGGTTACTGTAGTCTATAACAACGCAACAGCAGGTTACTGTAGTCTATAACAACCCAACACCAGGTTACTGTAGTCTATAACAACCCAACACCAGGTTACTGTAGTCTGTAACAACCCAACACCAGGTTACTGTAATCTATAACAACCCAATACCAGGTTACTGTAGTCTGTAACAACCCAACACCAGGTTACTGTAATCTATAACAACCCAATACCAGGTTACTGTAGTCTGTAACAACCCAACACCAGGTTACTGTAGTCTGTAACAACCCAACACCAGGTTACTGTAATCTATAACAACCCAATACCAGGTTACTGTAGTCTATAACAACCCAACACCAGGTTACTGTAGTCTGTAACAACCCAATACCAGGTTACTGTAATCTATAACAACCCAATACCAGGTTACTGTAATCTATAACAAAACCAATACCAGGTTACTGTAATCTATAACAACCCAACACCAGGTTACTGTAGTCTATAACAACCCAACACCAGGTTACTGTAATCTATAACAACCCAAAACCAGGTTACTGTAGTCTATAACAACCCAACACTAGGTTACTGTAATCTATAACAACCCAACACCAGGTTACTGTAATCTATAACAACCCAACACCAGGTTACTATAGTCTATAACAACCCAACACTAGGTTACTGTAATCTATAACAACCCAACACCAGGTTACTGTAGTCTAAAACAACCCAACACCAGGTTACTGTCTACTGTAATCTATAACAACCCAACACCAGGTTACTGCAGTCTATAACAACCCAACACCAGGTTACTGTAATATATAACAACCCAACACCAGGTTACTGTAATCTATAACAACCCAACACCAGGTTACTGCAGTCTATAACAACCCAACACCAGGTTACTGTAATCTATAACAACCCAACACCAGGTTACTGTAGTCTATAACAACCCAACACCAGGTTACTGTAGTCTGTAACAACCCAACACCAGGTTACTGTAATCTATAACAACCCAACACCAGGTTACTGTAGTCTGTAACAACCCAACACCAGGTTACTGTAATCTATAACAACCCAACACCAGGTTACTGTAGTCTAAAACAACCCAACACCAGGTTACTGTAGTCTATAACAACCCAACACTAGGTTACTGTAATCTATAACAACCCAACACCAGGATACTGTAGTCTATAACAACCCAACACCAGGTTACTGTCTACTGTAGTCTATACCAACCCAACACCAGGTTACTGTAGTCTATAACAACCCAACACAAGGTTACTGTAGTCTGTAACAACCCAACACCAGGTTACTGTAGTCTGTAACAACCCAACACCAGGTTACTGTAATCTATAACAACCCAATACCAGGTTACTGTAATCTATAACAACCCAACACCAGGTTACTGTAATCTATACCAATCCAACACCAGGTTACTGTAGTCTATAACAACCCACCACCAGGTTACTGTAGTCTATAACAACCCAACAGCAGGTTACTGTAGTCTATAACAACCCAAAACCAGGTTAATGTAGTCTATAACAACCCAACACCAGGTTACTGTAGTCTATAACAACCCAACACCAGGTTACTGTATTGTAATCTATAACAACCCAACACCAGGTTACTGTCTATTGTAATCTATAACAACCCAACACCAGGTTACTGTAGTCTATAACAACCCAACACCAGGTTACTGTAGTCTATAACAACCCAACACCAGGTTCCTGTAGTCTATAACAACCCAACACCAGGTTACTGTAGTCTGTAACAACCCAACACCAGGTTACTGTAATCTATAACAACCCAATACCAGGTTACTGTAGTCTATAACAACCCAACACCAGGTTACTGTAGTCTGTAACAACCCAACACCAGGTTACTGTAATCTATAACAACCCAATACCAGGTTACTGTAGTCTGTAACAACCCAACACCAGGTTACTGTAGTCTGTAACAACCCAACACCAGGTTACTGTAATCTATAACAACCCAATACCAGGTTACTGTAGTCTATAACAACCCAACACCAGGTTACTGTAGTCTGTAACAACCCAATACCAGGTTACTGTAATCTATAACAACCCAATACCAGGTTACTGTAATCTATAACAACCCAATACCAGGTTACTGTAATCTATAACAACCCAACACCAGGTTACTGTAGTCTATAACAACCCAACACCAGGTTACTGTAATCTATAACAACCCAACACCAGGTTACTGTAGTCTATAACAACCCAACACCAGGTTACTGTCTACTGTAGTCTATAACAACCCAACACCAGGTTACTGTAGTCTATAACAACCCAACACCAGGTTACTGTAGTCTATAACAACCCAACACCAGGTTACTGTAGTCTATAACAACCCAAAACCAGGTTACTGTAGTCTATAACAACCCAACACTAGGTTACTGTAGTCTATAACAACCCAACACCAGGTTACTGTAGTCTATAACAACCCAACACCAGGTTACTGTCTATTGTAATCTATAACAACCCAACACCAGGTTACTGTCTATTGTAATCTATAACAACCCAACACCAGGTTACTGTAGTCTATAACAACCCAACACCAGGTTACTGTAGTCTATAACAACCCAACACCAGGTTCCTGTAGTCTATAACAACCCAACACCAGGTTACTGTAGTCTGTAACAACCCAACACCAGGTTACTGTAATCTATAACAACCCAATACCAGGTTACTGTAGTCTATAACAACCCAACACCAGGTTACTGTAGTCTGTAACAACCCAACACCAGGTTACTGTAATCTATAACAACCCAATACCAGGTTACTGTAGTCTGTAACAACCCAACACCAGGTTACTGTAGTCTGTAACAACCCAACACCAGGTTACTGTAATCTATAACAACCCAATACCAGGTTACTGTAGTCTATAACAACCCAACACCAGGTTACTGTAGTCTGTAACAACCCAATACCAGGTTACTGTAATCTATAACAACCCAATACCAGGTTACTGTAATCTATAACAACCCAATACCAGGTTACTGTAATCTATAACAACCCAACACCAGGTTACTGTAGTCTATAACAACCCAACACCAGGTTACTGTAATCTATAACAACCCAACACCAGGTTACTGTAGTCTATAACAACCCAACACCAGGTTACTGTCTACTGTAGTCTATAACAACCCAACACCAGGTTACTGTAGTCTATAACAACCCAACACCAGGTTACTGTAGTCTATAACAACCCAACACCAGGTTACTGTAGTCTATAACAACCCAAAACCAGGTTACTGTAGTCTATAACAACCCAACACTAGGTTACTGTAGTCTATAACAACCCAACACCAGGTTACTGTAGTCTATAACAACCCAACACTAGGTTACTGTAGTCTGTAACAACCCAACACCAGGTTACTGTAGTATATAACAACCCAACACCAGGTTACTGTAGTCTATAACAACCCAACACCAGGTTACTGTAGTCTATAACAACCCAACACCATGTTACTGTAGTCTATAACAACCCAACACCAGGTTACTGTCTACTGTAGTCTATAACAACCCAACACCAGGTTACTGCAGTCTATAATAACCCAACACCAGGTTACTGTCTACTGTAGTCTATAACAACCCAACACCAGGTTACTGTAATCTGTAACAACCCAACACCAGGTTACTGTAATCTATAACAACCCAACACCAGGTTACTGTCTACTGTAATCTATAACAACCCAACACCAGGTTACTATAGTCTATAACAACCCAACACCAGGTTACTGTAGTCTATAACAACCCAACACCAGGTTACTGTAGTCTATAACAACCCAACACCAGGTTACTGCAGTCTATAACAAACCAACACTAGGTTACTGTAGTCTATAACAACCCAACACCAGGTTACTGTAATCTATAACAACCCAACACCAGGTTACTGTAGTCTATAACAACCCAACACCAGGTTACTGTAGTCTATAACAACCCAACACCATGTTACTGTAGTCTATAACAACCCAACACCAGGTTACTGTAATCTATAACAACCCAACACCAGGTTACTGTCTACTGTAATCTATAACAACCCAACACCAGGTCACTGTCTACTGTAATCTATAACAACCCAACACCAGGTTACTGTAGTCTATAACAACCCAACACCAGGTTACTGTAGTCTATAACAACCCAACACCAGGTTACTGTCTACTGTAATCTATAACAACCCAACACCAGGTTACTGTAGTCTATAACAACCCAACACCAGGTTACTGTAGTCTATAACAACCCAACACCAGGTTACTGTAGTCTGTAACAACCTAACACTAGGTTACTGTAATCTATAACAACCCAACACCAGGTTACTGTAATCTATAACAACCCAACACCAGGTTACTGTAGTCTATAACAACCCAACACCAGGTTACTGTAGTCTATAACAACCCAACACCAGGTTACTGTAGTCTATAACAACCCAACACCAGGTTACTGTAGTCTATAACAACCCAACACCAGGTTACTGTAGTCTATAACAACCCAACACCAGGTTACTGTAGTCTATAACAACGCAACAGCAGGTTACTGTAGTCTATAACAACCCAACACCAGGTTACTGTAGTCTATAACAACCCAACACCAGGTTACTGTAGTCTGTAACAACCCAACACCAGGTTACTGTAATCTATAACAACCCAATACCAGGTTACTGTAGTCTATAACAACCCAACACCAGGTTACTGTAGTCTGTAACAACCCAACACCAGGTTACTGTAATCTATAACAACCCAATACCAGGTTACTGTAGTCTGTAACAACCCAACACCAGGTTACTGTAGTCTGTAACAACCCAACACCAGGTTACTGTAATCTATAACAACCCAATACCAGGTTACTGTAGTCTATAACAACCCAACACCAGGTTACTGTAGTCTGTAACAACCCAATACCAGGTTACTGTAATCTATAACAACCCAATACCAGGTTACTGTAATCTATAACAAAACCAATACCAGGTTACTGTAATCTATAACAACCCAACACCAGGTTACTGTAGTCTATAACAACCCAACACCAGGTTACTGTAATCTATAACAACCCAAAACCAGGTTACTGTAGTCTATAACAACCCAACACTAGGTTACTGTAATCTATAACAACCCAACACCAGGTTACTGTAATCTATAACAACCCAACACCAGGTTACTATAGTCTATAACAACCCAACACTAGGTTACTGTAATCTATAACAACCCAACACCAGGTTACTGTAGTCTAAAACAACCCAACACCAGGTTACTGTCTACTGTAATCTATAACAACCCAACACCAGGTTACTGCAGTCTATAACAACCCAACACCAGGTTACTGTAATATATAACAACCCAACACCAGGTTACTGTAATCTATAACAACCCAACACCAGGTTACTGTAGTCTGTAACAACCCAACACCAGGTTACTGTAATCTATAACAACCCAACACCAGGTTACTGTAGTCTAAAACAACCCAACACCAGGTTACTGTAGTCTATAACAACCCAACACTAGGTTACTGTAATCTATAACAACCCAACACCAGGATACTGTAGTCTATAACAACCCAACACCAGGTTACTGTCTACTGTAGTCTATACCAACCCAACACCAGGTTACTGTAGTCTATAACAACCCAACACAAGGTTACTGTAGTCTGTAACAACCCAACACCAGGTTACTGTAGTCTGTAACAACCCAACACCAGGTTACTGTAATCTATAACAACCCAATACCAGGTTACTGTAATCTATAACAACCCAACACCAGGTTACTGTAATCTATACCAATCCAACACCAGGTTACTGTAGTCTATAACAACCCACCACCAGGTTACTGTAGTCTATAACAACCCAACAGCAGGTTACTGTAGTCTATAACAACCCAAAACCAGGTTAATGTAGTCTATAACAACCCAACACCAGGTTACTGTAGTCTATAACAACCCAACACCAGGTTACTGTCTATTGTAATCTATAACAACCCAACACCAGGTTACTGTCTATTGTAATCTATAACAACCCAACACCAGGTTACTGTAGTCTATAACAACCCAACACCAGGTTACTGTAGTCTATAACAACCCAACACCAGGTTCCTGTAGTCTATAACAACCCAACACCAGGTTACTGTAGTCTGTAACAACCCAACACCAGGTTACTGTAATCTATAACAACCCAATACCAGGTTACTGTAGTCTATAACAACCCAACACCAGGTTACTGTAGTCTGTAACAACCCAACACCAGGTTACTGTAATCTATAACAACCCAATACCAGGTTACTGTAGTCTGTAACAACCCAACACCAGGTTACTGTAGTCTGTAACAACCCAACACCAGGTTACTGTAATCTATAACAACCCAATACCAGGTTACTGTAGTCTATAACAACCCAACACCAGGTTACTGTAGTCTGTAACAACCCAATACCAGGTTACTGTAATCTATAACAACCCAATACCAGGTTACTGTAATCTATAACAACCCAATACCAGGTTACTGTAATCTATAACAACCCAACACCAGGTTACTGTAGTCTATAACAACCCAACACCAGGTTACTGTAATCTATAACAACCCAAAACCAGGTTACTGTAGTCTATAACAACCCAACACTAGGTTACTGTAATCTATAACAACCCAACACCAGGTTACTGTAATCTATAACAACCCAACACCAGGTTACTGTAATCTATAACAACCCAACACCAGGTTCCTATAGTCTATAACAACCCAACACTAGGTTACTGTAATCTATAACAACCCAACACCAGGTTACTGTAGTCTAAAACAACCCAACACCAGGTTACTGTCTACTGTAATCTATAACAACCCAACACCAGGTTACTGCAGTCTATAACAACCCAACACCAGGTTACTGTAGTCTGTAACAACCCAACACCAGGTTACTGTAATCTATAACAACCCAACACCAGGATACTGTAGTCTATAACAACCCAACACCAGGTTACTGTCTACTGTAGTCTATACCAACCCAACACCAGGTTACTGTAGTCTATAACAACCCAACACCAGGTTACTGTAGTCTATAACAACCCAACACCAGGTTACTGTAGTCTATAACAACCCAACACCAGGTTACTGTAGTCTAAAACAACCCAACACCAGGTTACTGTCTACTGTAATCTATAACAACCCAACACCAGGTTACTGCAGTCTATAACAACCCAACACCAGGTTACTGTAATCTATAACAACCCAACACCAGGTTACTGTAATCTATAACAACCCAACACCAGGTTACTGCAGTCTATAACAACCCAACACCAGGTTACTGTAATCTATAACAACCCAACACCAGGTTACTGTAGTCCATAACAACCCAACACCAGGTTACTGTAGTCTGTAACAACCCAACACCAGGTTACTGTAATCTATAACAACCCAACACCAGGTTACTGTAGTCTGTAACAACCCAACACCAGGTTACTGTAATCTATAACAACCCAACACCAGGTTACTGTAGTCTAAAACAACCCAACACCAGGTTACTGTAGTCTATAACAACCCAACACTAGGTTACTGTAATCTATAACAACCCAACACCAGGATACTGTAGTCTATAACAACCCAACACCAGGTTACTGTCTACTGTAGTCTATACCAACCCAACACCAGGTTACTGTAGTCTATAACAACCCAACACCAGGTTACTGTAGTCTATAACAACCCAACACCAGGTTACTGTAGTCTATAACAACCCAACACCAGGTTACTGTAATCTATAACAACCCAACACTAGGTTACTGTAATCTATAACAACCCAACACCAGGATACTGTAGTCTATAACAACCCAACACCAGGTTACTGTCTACTGTAGTCTATACCAACCCAACACCAGGTTACTGTAGTCTATAACAACCCAACACCAGGTTACTGTAGTCTATAACAACCCAACACCAGGTTACTGTAGTCTATAACAACCCAACACCAGGTTACTGTAATCTATAACAACCCAACACCAGGTTACTGTAATCTATACCAATCCAACACCAGGTTACTGTAGTCTATAACAACCCACCACCAGGTTACTGTAGTCTATAACAACCCAACAGCAGGTTACTGTAGTCTATAACAACCCAAAACCAGGTTAATGTAGTCTATAACAACCCAACACCAGGTTACTGTAGTCTATAACAACCCAACACCAGGTTACTGTCTATTGTAATCTATAACAACCCAACACCAGGTTACTGTCTATTGTAATCTATAACAACCCAACACCAGGTTACTGTAGTCTATAACAACCCAACACCAGGTTACTGTAGTCTATAACAACCCAACACCAGGTTACTGTCTACTGTAATCTATAACAACCCAACACCAGGTTACTATAGTCTATAACAACCCAACACCAGGTTACTGTCTACTGTAGTCTATAACAACCCAACACCAGGTTACTGTCTACTGTAATCTATAACAACCCAACAGCAGGTTACTATAGTCTATAACAACCCAACACCAGGTTACTGTAGTCTATAACAACCCAACACCAGGTTACTGTAATCTATAACAACCCAACACCAGGTTACTGTAATCTATAACAACCCAACACCATGTTACTGTAATCTATAACAACCCAACACCAGGTTACTGTAATCTATAACAACCCAACACCAGGTTACTGTAATCTATAACAACCCAACACCAGGTTCCTATAGTCTATAACAACCCAACACTAGGTTACTGTAATCTATAACAACCCAACACCAGGTTACTGTAGTCTGTAACAACCCAACACCAGGTTACTGTAATCTATAACAACCCAACACCAGGTTACTGTAGTCTAAAACAACCCAACACCAGGTTACTGTAGTCTATAACAACCCAACACTAGGTTACTGTAATCTATAACAACCAACACCAGGATACTGTAGTCTATAACAACCCAACACCAGGTTACTGTCTACTGTAGTCTATACCAACCCAACACCAGGTTACTGTAGTCTATAACAACCCAACACCAGGTTACTGTAGTCTATAACAACCCAACACCAGGTTACTGTAGTCTATAACAACCCAACACCAGGTTACTGTAGTCTAAAACAACCCAACACCAGGTTACTGTCTACTGTAATCTATAACAACCCAACACCAGGTTACTGCAGTCTATAACAACCCAACACCAGGTTACTGTAATCTATAACAACCCAACACCAGGTTACTGTAATCTATAACAACCCAACACCAGGTTACTGCAGTCTATAACAACCCAACACCAGGTTACTGTAATCTATAACAACCCAACACCAGGTTACTGTAGTCCATAACAACCCAACACCAGGTTACTGTAGTCTGTAACAACCCAACACCAGGTTACTGTAATCTATAACAACCCAACACCAGGTTACTGTAGTCTGTAACAACCCAACACCAGGTTACTGTAATCTATAACAACCCAACACCAGGTTACTGTAGTCTAAAACAACCCAACACCAGGTTACTGTAGTCTATAACAACCCAACACTAGGTTACTGTAATCTATAACAACCCAACACCAGGATACTGTAGTCTATAACAACCCAACACCAGGTTACTGTCTACTGTAGTCTATACCAACCCAACACCAGGTTACTGTAGTCTATAACAACCCAACACCAGGTTACTGTAGTCTATAACAACCCAACACCAGGTTACTGTAGTCTATAACAACCCAACACCAGGTTACTGTAATCTATAACAACCCAACACTAGGTTACTGTAATCTATAACAACCCAACACCAGGATACTGTAGTCTATAACAACCCAACACCAGGTTACTGTCTACTGTAGTCTATACCAACCCAACACCAGGTTACTGTAGTCTATAACAACCCAACACCAGGTTACTGTAGTCTATAACAACCCAACACCAGGTTACTGTAGTCTATAACAACCCAACACCAGGTTACTGTAATCTATAACAACCCAACACCAGGTTACTGTAGTCTATAACAACCCAACACCAGGTTACTGTAATCTATAACAACCCAACACCAGGTTACTGTAATCTATACCAATCCAACACCAGGTTACTGTAGTCTAAAACAACCCAACACCAGGTTACTGTAGTCTATAACAACCCAACACTAGGTTACTGTAATCTATAACAACCCAACACCAGGATACTGTAGTCTATAACAACCCAACACCAGGTTACTGTCTACTGTAGTCTATACCAACCCAACACCAGGTTACTGTAGTCTATAACAACCCAACACCAGGTTACTGTAGTCTATAACAACCCAACACCAGGTTACTGTAGTCTATAACAACCCAACACCAGGTTACTGTAGTCTAAAACAACCCAACACCAGGTTACTGTCTACTGTAATCTATAACAACCCAACACCAGGTTACTGCAGTCTATAACAACCCAACACCAGGTTACTGTAATCTATAACAACCCAACACCAGGTTACTGTAATCTATAACAACCCAACACCAGGTTACTGCAGTCTATAACAACCCAACACCAGGTTACTGTAATCTATAACAACCCAACACCAGGTTACTGTAGTCCATAACAACCCAACACCAGGTTACTGTAGTCTGTAACAACCCAACACCAGGTTACTGTAATCTATAACAACCCAACACCAGGTTACTGTAGTCTGTAACAACCCAACACCAGGTTACTGTAATCTATAACAACCCAACACCAGGTTACTGTAGTCTAAAACAACCCAACACCAGGTTACTGTAGTCTATAACAACCCAACACTAGGTTACTGTAATCTATAACAACCCAACACCAGGATACTGTAGTCTATAACAACCCAACACCAGGTTACTGTCTACTGTAGTCTATACCAACCCAACACCAGGTTACTGTAGTCTATAACAACCCAACACCAGGTTACTGTAGTCTATAACAACCCAACACCAGGTTACTGTAGTCTATAACAACCCAACACCAGGTTACTGTAATCTATAACAACCCAACACTAGGTTACTGTAATCTATAACAACCCAACACCAGGATACTGTAGTCTATAACAACCCAACACCAGGTTACTGTCTACTGTAGTCTATACCAACCCAACACCAGGTTACTGTAGTCTATAACAACCCAACACCAGGTTACTGTAGTCTATAACAACCCAACACCAGGTTACTGTAGTCTATAACAACCCAACACCAGGTTACTGTAATCTATAACAACCCAACACCAGGTTACTGTAATCTATACCAATCCAACACCAGGTTACTGTAGTCTATAACAACCCACCACCAGGTTAATGTAGTCTATAACAACCCAACACCAGGTTACTGTAGTCTATAACAACCCAACACCAGGTTACTGTCTATTGTAATCTATAACAACCCAACACCAGGTTACTGTCTATTGTAATCTATAACAACCCAACACCAGGTTACTGTAGTCTATAACAACCCAACACCAGGTTACTGTAGTCTATAACAACCCAACACCAGGTTACTGTCTACTGTAATCTATAACAACCCAACACCAGGTTACTATAGTCTATAACAACCCAACACCAGGTTACTGTCTACTGTAGTCTATAACAACCCAACACCAGGTTACTGTCTACTGTAATCTATAACAACCCAACAGCAGGTTACTATAGTCTATAACAACCCAACACTAGGTTACTGTAGTCTATAACAACCCAACACCAGGTTACTGTAGTCTATAACAACCCAACACCAGGTTACTGTAATCTATAACAACCCAACACCAGGTTACTGTAATCTATAACAACCCAACACCATGTTACTGTAATCTATAACAACCCAACACCAGGTTACTGTAATCTATAACAACCCAACACCAGGTTACTGTAATCTATAACAACCCAACACCAGGTTACTGTAGTCTGTAACAACCCAACACCAGGTTACTGTAGTCTATAACAACCCAACACCAGGTTACTGTAGTCTGTAACAACCCAACACCAGGTTACTGTAATCTATAACAACCCAACACCAGGTTACTGTAGTCTGTAACAACCCAACACCAGGTTACTGTAATCTATAACAACCCAACACCAGGTTACTGTAGTCTAAAACAACCCAACACCAGGTTACTGTCTACTGTAATCTATAACAACCCAACACCAGGTTACTGCAGTCTATAACAACCCAACACCAGGTTACTGTAATCTATAACAACCCAACACCAGGTTACTGTAATCTATAACAACCCAACACCAGGTTACTGCAGTCTATAACAACCCAACACCAGGTTACTGTAATCTATAACAACCCAACACCAGGTTACTGTAGTCCATAACAACCCAACACCAGGTTACTGTAGTCTGTAACAACCCAACACCAGGTTACTGTAATCTATAACAACCCAACACCAGGTTACTGTAGTCTGTAACAACCCAACACCAGGTTACTGTAATCTATAACAACCCAACACCAGGTTACTGTAGTCTAAAACAACCCAACACCAGGTTACTGTAGTCTATAACAACCCAACACTAGGTTACTGTAATCTATAACAACCCAACACCAGGATACTGTAGTCTATAACAACCCAACACCAGGTTACTGTCTACTGTAGTCTATACCAACCCAACACCAGGTTACTGTAGTCTATAACAACCCAACACCAGGTTACTGTAGTCTATAACAACCCAACACCAGGTTACTGTAGTCTATAACAACCCAACACCAGGTTACTGTAATCTATAACAACCCAACACTAGGTTACTGTAATCTATAACAACCCAACACCAGGATACTGTAGTCTATAACAACCCAACACCAGGTTACTGTCTACTGTAGTCTATACCAACCCAACACCAGGTTACTGTAGTCTATAACAACCCAACACCAGGTTACTGTAGTCTATAACAACCCAACACCAGGTTACTGTAGTCTATAACAACCCAACACCAGGTTACTGTAATCTATAACAACCCAACACCAGGTTACTGTAGTCTATAACAACCCAACACCAGGTTACTGTAATCTATAACAACCCAACACCAGGTTACTGTAATCTATACCAATCCAACACCAGGTTACTGTAGTCTAAAACAACCCAACACCAGGTTACTGTAGTCTATAACAACCCAACACTAGGTTACTGTAATCTATAACAACCCAACACCAGGATACTGTAGTCTATAACAACCCAACACCAGGTTACTGTCTACTGTAGTCTATACCAACCCAACACCAGGTTACTGTAGTCTATAACAACCCAACACCAGGTTACTGTAGTCTATAACAACCCAACACCAGGTTACTGTAGTCTATAACAACCCAACACCAGGTTACTGTAGTCTAAAACAACCCAACACCAGGTTACTGTCTACTGTAATCTATAACAACCCAACACCAGGTTACTGCAGTCTATAACAACCCAACACCAGGTTACTGTAATCTATAACAACCCAACACCAGGTTACTGTAATCTATAACAACCCAACACCAGGTTACTGTAGTCTAAAACAACCCAACACCAGGTTACTGTCTACTGTAATCTATAACAACCCAACACCAGGTTACTGCAGTCTATAACAACCCAACACCAGGTTACTGTAATCTATAACAACCCAACACCAGGTTACTGTAATCTATAACAACCCAACACCAGGTTACTGCAGTCTATAACAACCCAACACCAGGTTACTGTAATCTATAACAACCCAACACCAGGTTACTGTAGTCCATAACAACCCAACACCAGGTTACTGTAGTCTGTAACAACCCAACACCAGGTTACTGTAATCTATAACAACCCAACACCAGGTTACTGTAGTCTGTAACAACCCAACACCAGGTTACTGTAATCTATAACAACCCAACACCAGGTTACTGTAGTCTAAAACAACCCAACACCAGGTTACTGTAGTCTATAACAACCCAACACTAGGTTACTGTAATCTATAACAACCCAACACCAGGATACTGTAGTCTATAACAACCCAACACCAGGTTACTGTCTACTGTAGTCTATACCAACCCAACACCAGGTTACTGTAGTCTATAACAACCCAACACCAGGTTACTGTAGTCTATAACAACCCAACACCAGGTTACTGTAGTCTATAACAACCCAACACCATGTTACTGTAATCTATAACAACCCAACACTAGGTTACTGTAATCTATAACAACCCAACACCAGGATACTGTAGTCTATAACAACCCAACACCAGGTTACTGTCTACTGTAGTCTATACCAACCCAACACCAGGTTACTGTAGTCTATAACAACCCAACACCAGGTTACTGTAGTCTCTAACAACCCAACACCAGGTTACTGTAGTCTATAACAACCCAACACCAGGTTACTGTAATCTATAACAACCCAACACCAGGTTACTGTAGTCTATAACAACCCAACACCAGGTTACTGTCTATTGTAATCTATAACAACCCAACACCAGGTTACTGTAGTCTATAACAACCCAACACCAGGTTACTGTAGTCTATAACAACCCAACACCAGGTTCCTGTAGTCTATAACAACCCAACACCAGGTTACTGTAGTCTGTAACAACCCAACACCAGGTTACTGTAATCTATAACAACCCAATACCAGGTTACTGTAGTCTATAACAACCCAACACCAGGTTACTGTAGTCTGTAACAACCCAACACCAGGTTACTGTAATCTATAACAACCCAATACCAGGTTACTGTAGTCTGTAACAACCCAACACCAGGTTACTGTAGTCTGTAACAACCCAACACCAGGTTACTGTAATCTATAACAACCCAATACCAGGTTACTGTAGTCTATAACAACCCAACACCAGGTTACTGTAGTCTGTAACAACCCAATACCAGGTTACTGTAATCTATAACAACCCAATACCAGGTTACTGTAATCTATAACAACCCAATACCAGGTTACTGTAATCTATAACAACCCAACACCAGGTTACTGTAGTCTATAACAACCCAACACCAGGTTACTGTAATCTATAACAACCCAAAACCAGGTTACTGTAGTCTATAACAACCCAACACTAGGTTACTGTAATCTATAACAACCCAACACCAGGTTACTGTAATCTATAACAACCCAACACCAGGTTCCTATAGTCTATAACAACCCAACACTAGGTTACTGTAATCTATAACAACCCAACACCAGGTTACTGTAGTCTAAAACAACCCAACACCAGGTTACTGTCTACTGTAATCTATAACAACCCAACACCAGGTTACTGCAGTCTATAACAACCCAACACCAGGTTACTGTAGTCTGTAACAACCCAACACCAGGTTACTGTAATCTATAACAACCCAACACCAGGATACTGTAGTCTATAACAACCCAACACCAGGTTACTGTCTACTGTAGTCTATACCAACCCAACACCAGGTTACTGTAGTCTATAACAACCCAACACCAGGTTACTGTAGTCTATAACAACCCAACACCAGGTTACTGTAGTCTATAACAACCCAACACCAGGTTACTGTAGTCTAAAACAACCCAACACCAGGTTACTGTCTACTGTAATCTATAACAACCCAACACCAGGTTACTGCAGTCTATAACAACCCAACACCAGGTTACTGTAATCTATAACAACCCAACACCAGGTTACTGTAATCTATAACAACCCAACACCAGGTTACTGCAGTCTATAACAACCCAACACCAGGTTACTGTAATCTATAACAACCCAACACCAGGTTACTGTAGTCCATAACAACCCAACACCAGGTTACTGTAGTCTGTAACAACCCAACACCAGGTTACTGTAATCTATAACAACCCAACACCAGGTTACTGTAGTCTGTAACAACCCAACACCAGGTTACTGTAATCTATAACAACCCAACACCAGGTTACTGTAGTCTAAAACAACCCAACACCAGGTTACTGTAGTCTATAACAACCCAACACTAGGTTACTGTAATCTATAACAACCCAACACCAGGATACTGTAGTCTATAACAACCCAACACCAGGTTACTGTCTACTGTAGTCTATACCAACCCAACACCAGGTTACTGTAGTCTATAACAACCCAACACCAGGTTACTGTAGTCTATAACAACCCAACACCAGGTTACTGTAGTCTATAACAACCCAACACCAGGTTACTGTAATCTATAACAACCCAACACTAGGTTACTGTAATCTATAACAACCCAACACCAGGATACTGTAGTCTATAACAACCCAACACCAGGTTACTGTCTACTGTAGTCTATACCAACCCAACACCAGGTTACTGTAGTCTATAACAACCCAACACCAGGTTACTGTAGTCTATAACAACCCAACACCAGGTTACTGTAGTCTATAACAACCCAACACCAGGTTACTGTAATCTATAACAACCCAACACCAGGTTACTGTAATCTATACCAATCCAACACCAGGTTACTGTAGTCTATAACAACCCACCACCAGGTTAATGTAGTCTATAACAACCCAACACCAGGTTACTGTAGTCTATAACAACCCAACACCAGGTTACTGTCTATTGTAATCTATAACAACCCAACACCAGGTTACTGTCTATTGTAATCTATAACAACCCAACACCAGGTTACTGTAGTCTATAACAACCCAACACCAGGTTACTGTAGTCTATAACAACCCAACACCAGGTTACTGTCTACTGTAATCTATAACAACCCAACACCAGGTTACTATAGTCTATAACAACCCAACACCAGGTTACTGTCTACTGTAGTCTATAACAACCCAACACCAGGTTACTGTCTACTGTAATCTATAACAACCCAACAGCAGGTTACTATAGTCTATAACAACCCAACACTAGGTTACTGTAGTCTATAACAACCCAACACCAGGTTACTGTAGTCTATAACAACCCAACACCAGGTTACTGTAATCTATAACAACCCAACACCAGGTTACTGTAATCTATAACAACCCAACACCATGTTACTGTAATCTATAACAACCCAACACCAGGTTACTGTAATCTATAACAACCCAACACCAGGTTACTGTAATCTATAACAACCCAACACCAGGTTACTGTAGTCTGTAACAACCCAACACCAGGTTACTGTAGTCTATAACAACCCAACACCAGGTTACTGTAGTCTGTAACAACCCAACACCAGGTTACTGTAATCTATAACAACCCAACACCAGGTTACTGTAGTCTGTAACAACCCAACACCAGGTTACTGTAATCTATAACAACCCAACACCAGGTTACTGTAGTCTAAAACAACCCAACACCAGGTTACTGTCTACTGTAATCTATAACAACCCAACACCAGGTTACTGCAGTCTATAACAACCCAACACCAGGTTACTGTAATCTATAACAACCCAACACCAGGTTACTGTAATCTATAACAACCCAACACCAGGTTACTGCAGTCTATAACAACCCAACACCAGGTTACTGTAATCTATAACAACCCAACACCAGGTTACTGTAGTCCATAACAACCCAACACCAGGTTACTGTAGTCTGTAACAACCCAACACCAGGTTACTGTAATCTATAACAACCCAACACCAGGTTACTGTAGTCTGTAACAACCCAACACCAGGTTACTGTAATCTATAACAACCCAACACCAGGTTACTGTAGTCTAAAACAACCCAACACCAGGTTACTGTAGTCTATAACAACCCAACACTAGGTTACTGTAATCTATAACAACCCAACACCAGGATACTGTAGTCTATAACAACCCAACACCAGGTTACTGTCTACTGTAGTCTATACCAACCCAACACCAGGTTACTGTAGTCTATAACAACCCAACACCAGGTTACTGTAGTCTATAACAACCCAACACCAGGTTACTGTAGTCTATAACAACCCAACACCAGGTTACTGTAATCTATAACAACCCAACACTAGGTTACTGTAATCTATAACAACCCAACACCAGGATACTGTAGTCTATAACAACCCAACACCAGGTTACTGTCTACTGTAGTCTATACCAACCCAACACCAGGTTACTGTAGTCTATAACAACCCAACACCAGGTTACTGTAGTCTATAACAACCCAACACCAGGTTACTGTAGTCTATAACAACCCAACACCAGGTTACTGTAATCTATAACAACCCAACACCAGGTTACTGTAGTCTATAACAACCCAACACCAGGTTACTGTAATCTATAACAACCCAACACCAGGTTACTGTAATCTATACCAATCCAACACCAGGTTACTGTAGTCTAAAACAACCCAACACCAGGTTACTGTAGTCTATAACAACCCAACACTAGGTTACTGTAATCTATAACAACCCAACACCAGGATACTGTAGTCTATAACAACCCAACACCAGGTTACTGTCTACTGTAGTCTATACCAACCCAACACCAGGTTACTGTAGTCTATAACAACCCAACACCAGGTTACTGTAGTCTATAACAACCCAACACCAGGTTACTGTAGTCTATAACAACCCAACACCAGGTTACTGTAGTCTAAAACAACCCAACACCAGGTTACTGTCTACTGTAATCTATAACAACCCAACACCAGGTTACTGCAGTCTATAACAACCCAACACCAGGTTACTGTAATCTATAACAACCCAACACCAGGTTACTGTAATCTATAACAACCCAACACCAGGTTACTGCAGTCTATAACAACCCAACACCAGGTTACTGTAATCTATAACAACCCAACACCAGGTTACTGTAGTCCATAACAACCCAACACCAGGTTACTGTAGTCTGTAACAACCCAACACCAGGTTACTGTAATCTATAACAACCCAACACCAGGTTACTGTAGTCTGTAACAACCCAACACCAGGTTACTGTAATCTATAACAACCCAACACCAGGTTACTGTAGTCTAAAACAACCCAACACCAGGTTACTGTAGTCTATAACAACCCAACACAGGTTACTGTAATCTATAACAACCCAACACCAGGATACTGTAGTCTATAACAACCCAACACCAGGTTACTGTCTACTGTAGTCTATACCAACCCAACACCAGGTTACTGTAGTCTATAACAACCCAACACCAGGTTACTGTAGTCTATAACAACCCAACACCAGGTTACTGTAGTCTATAACAACCCAACACTAGGTTACTGTAATCTATAACAACCCAACACCAGGATACTGTAATCTATAACAACCCAACACCAGGATACTGTAGTCTAAAACAACCCAACACCAGGGTTACTGTAGTCTATACCAACCCAACACCAGGTTACTGTAGTCTATAACAACCCAACACCAGGTTACTGTAGTCTATAACAACCCAACACCAGGTTACTGTAGTCTATAACAACCCAACACCAGGTTACTGTAATCTATAACAACCCAACACCAGGTTACTGTAATCTATACCAATCCAACACCAGGTTACTGTAGTCTATAACAACCCACCACCAGGTTACTGTAGTCTATAACAACCCAACAGCAGGTTACTGTAGTCTATAACAACCCAAAACCAGGTTAATGTAGTCTATAACAACCCAACACCAGGTTACTGTAGTCTATAACAACCCAACACCAGGTTACTGTCTATTGTAATCTATAACAACCCAACACCAGGTTACTGTCTATTGTAATCTATAACAACCCAACACCAGGTTACTGTAGTCTATAACAACCCAACACCAGGTTACTGTAGTCTATAACAACCCAACACCAGGTTACTGTCTACTGTAATCTATAACAACCCAACACCAGGTTACTATAGTCTATAACAACCCAACACCAGGTTACTGTCTACTGTAGTCTATAACAACCCAACACCAGGTTACTGTCTACTGTAATCTATAACAACCCAACAGCAGGTTACTATAGTCTATAACAACCCAACACTAGGTTACTGTAGTCTATAACAACCCAACACCAGGTTACTGTAGTCTATAACAACCCAACACCAGGTTACTGTAATCTATAACAACCCAACACCAGGTTACTGTAATCTATAACAACCCAACACCATGTTACTGTAATCTATAACAACCCAACACCAGGTTACTGTAATCTATAACAACCCAACACCAGGTTACTGTAATCTATAACAACCCAACACCAGGTTACTGTAGTCTGTAACAACCCAACACCAGGTTACTGTAGTCTATAACAACCCAACACCAGGTTACTGTAGTCTGTAACAACCCAACACCAGGTTACTGTAATCTATAACAACCCAACACCAGGTTACTGTAGTCTGTAACAACCCAACACCAGGTTACTGTAATCTATAACAACCCAACACCAGGTTACTGTAGTCTAAAACAACCCAACACCAGGTTACTGTAGTCTATAACAACCCAACACCAGGTTACTGTAATCTATAACAACCCAACACCAGGATACTGTAGTCTATAACAACCCAACACCAGGTTACTGTCTACTGTAGTCTATACCAACCCAACACCAGGTTACTGTAGTCTATAACAACCCAACACCAGGTTACTGTAGTCTATAACAACCCAACACCAGGTTACTGTCTACTGTAATCTATAACAACCCAACACCAGGTTACTATAGTCTATAACAACCCAACACCAGGTTACTGTCTACTGTAGTCTATAACAACCCAACACCAGGTTACTGTCTACTGTAATCTATAACAACCCAACAGCAGGTTACTATAGTCTATAACAACCCAACACTAGGTTACTGTAGTCTATAACAACCCAACACCAGGTTACTGTAGTCTATAACAACCCAACACCAGGTTCCTGTAATCTATAACAACCCAACACCAGGTTACTGTAATCTATAACAACCCAACACTAGGTTACTGTAGTCTATAACAACCCAACACCAGGTTACTGTAGTCTATAACAACCCAACACCAGGTTACTGTCTACTGTAATCTATAACAACCCAAAACCAGGTTACTGTAGTCTATAACAACCCAACACCAGGTTACTGTAGTCTACAACAACCCAACACCAGGTTACTGTAATCTATAACAACCCAACACCAGGTTACTGTAGTCTACAACAACCCAACACCAGGTTACTGTAATCTATAACAACCCAACACCAGGTTACTGTAGTCTGTAACAACCCAACACCAGGTTACTGTAGTCTATAACAACCCAACACCAGGTTACTGTAATCTATAACAACCCAACACTAGGTTACTGTAATCTATAACAACCCAACACCAGGTTACTGCAATCTATAACAACCCAACACTAGGTTACTGTAATCTATAACAACCTAACACTAGGTTACTGTAATCTATAACAACCCAACACCAGGTTACTGTAGTCTATAACAACCCAACACTAGGTTACTGTAGTATATAATAACCCAATACTTTAGACCCTATTCTCTATATAGTGCACTACTTTAGACCCTATTCCCTATATAGTGCACTACTCTAGACCAGAGGCCAATTAGCCCTATATGGTCATTAAGGAAGGGAAAGGGGGGATACCGAGTCAGTTGGACACCTGCATGCTAGGAACTGAACCCCTCTGAATCAGACAGGTGTGTTAGGAACTGAACCCCTCTGAATCAGACAGGTGTGTTAGGAACTGAACCCCTCTGAATCAGACAGGTGTGTTAGGAACTGAACCCCTCTGAATCAGACAGGTGTGTTAGGAACTGAACCCCTCTGAATCAGACAGGTGTGTTAGGAACTGAACCCCTCTGAATCAGACAGGTGTGTTAGGAACTGAACCCCTCTGAATCAGACAGGTGTGTTAGGAACTGAACCCCTCTGAATCAGACAGGTGTGTTAGGAACTGAACCCTCTGAATCAGACAGGTGTGTTAGGAACTGAACCCCTCTGAATCAGACAGGTGTGTTAGGAACTGAACCCCTCTGAATCAGACAGGTGTGTTAGGAACTGAACCCCTCTGAATCAGACAGGTGTGTTAGGAACTGAACCCCTCTGAATCAGACAGGTGTGTTAGGAACTGAACCCCTCTGAATCAGACAGGTGTGTTAGGAACTGAACCCCTCTGAATCAGACAGGTGTGTTAGGAACTGAACCCCTCTGAATCAGACAGGTGTGTTAGGAACTGAACCCCTCTGAATCAGACAGGTGTGTTAGGAACTGAACCCTCTGAATCAGACAGGTGTGTTAGGAACTGAACCCCTCTGAATCAGACAGGTGTGTTAGGAACTGAACCCCTCTGAATCAGACAGGTGTGTTAGGAACTGAACCCCTCTGAATCAGACAGGTGTGTTAGGAACTGAACCCCTCTGAATCAGACAGGTGTGTTAGGAACTGAACCCCTCTGAATCAGACAGGTGTGTTAGGAACTGAACCCCTCTGAATCAGACAGGTGTGTTAGGAACTGAACCCCTCTGAATCAGACAGGTGTGTTAGGAACTGAACCCCTCTGAATCAGACAGGTGTGTTAGGAACTGAACCCCTCTGAATCAGACAGGTGTGTTAGGAACTGAACCCCTCTGAATCAGACAGGTGTGTTAGGAACTGAACCCCTCTGAATCAGACAGGTGTGTTAGGAACTGAACCCCTCTGAATCAGACAGGTGTGTTAGGAACTGAACCCCTCTGAATCAGACAGGTGTGTTAGGAACTGAACCCCTCTGAATCAGACAGGTGTGTTAGGAACTGAACCCCTCTGAATCAGACAGGTGTGTTAGGAACTGAACCCCTCTGAATCAGACAGGTGTGTTAGGAACTGAACCCCTCTGAATCAGACAGGTGTGTTAGGAACTGAACCCCTCTGAATCAGACAGGTGTGTTAGGAACTGAACCCCTCTGAATCAGACAGGTGTGTTAGGAACTGAACCCCTCTGAATCAGACAGGTGTGTTAGGAACTGAACCCCTCTGAATCAGACAGGTGTGTTAGGAACTGAACCCCTCTGAATCAGACAGGTGTGTTAGGAACTGAACCCCTCTGAATCAGACAGGTGTGTTAGGAACTGAACCCCTCTGAATCAGACAGGTGTGTTAGGAACTGAACCCCTCTGAATCAGACAGGTGTGTTAGGAACTGAACTCCTCTGAATCAGACAGGTGTGTTAGGAACTGAACCCCTCTGAATCAGACAGGTGTGTTAGGAACTCAACCCCTCTGAATCAGACAGGTGTGTTAGGAACTCAGACACCACCTAGCAGGAGACACACGTCATTTAAACAAACCTCTGCATCCTAATGTTAAATAACATGACAATGTAATGTGTAATGCTCTGTCCATCTGTCCATCTGTTTAGGGTTACATCCCAAACCCTATTCCCTACATAGTACACTACTTTAGACCCTATTCCCTACATAGTACACTACTTTAGACCCTATTCCCTACATAGTACACTACTTTAGACCCTATTCCCTACATAGTACACTACTTTAGACCCTATTCCCTACATAGTGCACTACTTTAGACAGGTTGTTAGCACTACTTTAGACCCTATTCCTACATAGTACACTACTTTAGACCCTATTCCCTACATAGTACACTACTTTAGACCCTATTCCCTACATAGTACACTACTTTAGACCCTATTCCCTACATAGTACACTACTTTAGACCCTATTCCCTACATAGTACACTACTTTAGACCCTATTCCCTACATAGTACACTACTTTAGACCCTAACTACTACACTGCATTTAGACCCTATTTAAATAGTGACAACTACTTTAGACCCTATTCCCTATATAGTACACTACTTTAGACCCTATTCCCTACATAGTACACTACTTTAGACCCTATTCCCTACATAGTACACTACTTTAGACCCTATTCCCTACATAATACACTACTTTAGACCCTATTCCCTACATAGTGCACTACTTTGGACCCTATTCCCTACATAGTACACTACTTTAGACCCTATTCCCTACATAGTACACTACTTTAGACCCTATTCCCTACATAGTACACTACTTTAGACCCTATTCACTACATAGTACACTACTTTAGACCCTATTCCCTACATAGTACACTACTTTAGACCCTTTTCCCTACGTAGTACACTAATTTAGACCCTATTCACTTGGTAGAGAATAGGGATTCATTTGAGACGTACCCTAGCTCTGGGTCATCTGTTGGCCTGGCAAGACCCCGGGAGCAACAGCAGATGTTTACTGCACAGGGAGAGAGACAGTGTGTGTCAGTGTGTGTGGGGGTGTGTGTGTGGGGGTGTGTGTGTGTGTCTCAGTGTGTGTGTCTCAGTGTGTGTGTCTCAGTGTATGTATCAGTGTGTGTGTGTGTGTGTGTGTCTCAGTGTGTGTGTCTCAGTGTATGTGTCAGTGTGTGTGTGTGTGTGTGTGTGTGTGTGTGTGTGTGTGTGTGTGTGTGTGTGTGTGTGTGTGTGTGTGTGTGTGTGTGTGTGTCTCAGTGATCCAGTGTGAACAGCAGGACTGAGATTTTCTCCCTCCACTAACTGATGCAGCAGAGACATTACTGTCTGTCTGTCCTGAGGCACTGTGGACAGACGGACATATGGTCAGTCTGTCTGTCCTGAGACACTGTGGACATACGGACATATGGTCAGTCTGTCTGTCCTGAGGCACTGTGTGTGGGAGGGGTTGGGGATGCAGGCATGCATTAGAATAGGATGGAGAGCCAAGCAGGAGGGAGGGAGGGAGGGAGGGAGGGAGGGAGGGAGGGAGGGAGGGAGGGAGGGAGGGAGGGAGGGGCAGACAGACAATCCACGGGGTGTGTGTGTGTGTTGACAGTAGCAGAAACATCACAGCTGGCTCTGAAATCAGACCTGAATAAAGGAACACAGATGCCAAGTAGGCTGCATGTCTACCCAAACTCCTCAACCCTCTCAACTCTCCTCTACCTCCTCAACCCTCCTCTACCCTCCTCTACCTCCTCAGCCCTCCTCTACCCTCCTCTACCTCCTCTACCTCCTCAGCCCTCCTCTACCTCCTCAGCCCTCCTCTACCCTCCTCTACCTCCTCAGCCCTCCTCTACCTCCTCTACCCTCCTCTACCTCCTCTACCCTCCTCCACCCTCCTCAACCTCCTCAACCCTCCCTACCCTCCTCTACCTCCTCAACCTCTACCCTCCTCAACCCTCCTCTACCTCCTCAGCCCTCCTCTACCCTCCTCAACCCTCCTCTACCTCCTCTACCCTCCTCTACCTCCTCAACCCTCCTCCACCCTCCTCAACCCTCCTCTACCTCCTCAGCCCTCCTCTACCCTCCTCTACCTCCTCTACCCTCCTCTACCTCCTCAACCCTCCTCTACCTCCTCAACCCTCCTCTACCTCCTCAACCCTCCTCCACCTCCTCTACCCTCCTCAACCCTCCTCAACCCTCCTCAACCCTCCTCCACCTCTACCTCCTCCACCTCCTCTACCTTTGAACCAGACCCCTCAACCCTCCTCTACCTCCTCTACCACCTCTACCCTCCTCTACCTTAGAACCCCTCAACCCTTCTCTACCTCCTCTACCTCCTCTACATTTGAACCAGAGCCCTCAACCCTCCTCTACCTTAGAACCAGACACCTCAACTCTCCTCCACCCTCCTCTACCTTAGAACCAGACCCCTGTGTGTGTGTGCGTGCGTGCGTGCGTGCGTGTGTGTGTGCGTGCGTGCGTGCGTGTGTGCATGTGTGTGTGTGCGTGCGTGCGTGCGTGTGTCTGTGTGTGTGTGTGTGTGTGTCTGTGCGTGCGCGTGCGTGTGCGTGTGCGTGTGTGTGTGTGTGTGAGCGGCAGCAGCGGTGAGTGTTTTGATATGTACAGAGCTGAGAACAGACAGGTCTTATCTTAACTAGGATCTATGTTGAACCAAGCATCCTTCACCTAGCAGCAGATATGGACACCGCTTCTCACTGATAGCTGTAGGAAGGATGAAGGGAGGGATGGAGAGGAGTGCCTGGAGATTAGCTGAGAGAGAGAGAGATAGAGAGAGATAGAGAGAGGGGGGAGAGAGAGAGAGGAAGAGGGGGGAGAGACAGATAGAGAGAGAGAGAGATAGAGAGGAAGAGGGGGGAGAGAGAGAGAAAGAGAGGGGAGAGATAGAGAGGAAGAGGGGGGAGAGACAGAGAGAGAGAGAGAGAGAGAGAGAGAGAGAGGAGAGAGAGAGAGAGAGAGAGGAGAGAGATAGGAGATAGAGAGGGCAGTACACTACCAATATGGCATAGAATAGATTGAAGAACTCATATATAAATGCAAGGAGAGTTGACCCACTAGAATAACCAACATTATCCCTCAGATCCCCCATCCTCATTGTCTTCCTACTTGGAGCTCTGTGAGCAACACAAGGCCCTAGAATAACAAACATTATCCCTCAGATCCCCCATCCTCATTGTCTTCCTACTTGGAGCTCTGTGAGCAACACAAGGCCCTAGAATAACCAACATTATCCCTCAGATTCCTCATCCTCGTTGTCTTCCTACTGAGAGAGGTGAGCAACACAAGGCCCTAGAATAACCAACATTATCCCTCAGATCCCCCATCCTCATTGTCTTCCTACTTGGAGCTCTGTGAGCAACACAAGGTGGGTGGAGTGTGTGTGTTTAAAGGGGGAGTGATGATGAACTTTACTGATTGGTGTGCGATATCCAGGGACGTTCTACTGCATAACACAACAAAACACATCGCTGCTCTCAATCAGCCAGAGCAACCATTCCACCTATTAAAGGAAAGCAGAAGGCAGGAAGTACTGAAAGCTGAAGGCAGGAAGTACTGAAAGATGAAGTCAGGAAGTACTGAAAGCAGAAGGCAGGAAGTACTGAAAGCAGAAGGCAGGAAGTACTGAAAGCTGAAGGCAGGAAGTGCTGAAAGCAGAAGGCAGGAAGTACTGAAAGCTGAAGGCAGGAAGTACTGAAAGCAGAAGGCAGGAAGTGCTGAAAGCTGAAGGCAGGAGGTACTGAAAGCAGAAGGCAGGAAGTGCTGAAAGCAGAAGGCAGGAGGTACTGAAAGCAGAAGGCAGGAAGTGCTGAAAGCAGAAGGCAGGAAGTACTGAAAGCTGAAGGCAGGAAGTGCTGAAAGCAGAAGGCAGGAAGTACTGAAAGCTGAAGGCAGGAAGTGCTGAAAGCAGAAGGCAGGAAGTACTGAAAGCTGAAGGCAGGAAGTACTGAAAGCTGAAGGCAGGAAGTGCTGAAAGCAGAAGGCAGGAAGTACTGAAAGCTGAAGGCAGGAAGTGCTGAAAGCTGAAGGCAGGAAGTGCTGAAATAAACAAAGTGATCATCTTCAGTCTATGCGTGCGTGCGTGTGTGTGTGTGTGTGTGTGTGTGTGTGTGTGATTGCAGGGTATATATCCTTTTACAGGAAATGTAAAACTTGTCGTGCATTTGAGGTTTAAAAGGAAGTTCTTCTGAAGTTGATAATTTCCCCTTTTCAAATTTCAGACTTAATTTCCATGTATCAACCCCTATGTGAATTATAATCCAAGTAATAAATCACATTTCCTGTTTCCTGTTGCTGCAAACTGTCTCAAATGAAGATCCCACATGTGTATAGATGCTGATGGACACCATAGCGTTGCCTAGCCGATGGACACCATAGCGTTGCCTAGCCGATGGACACCATAGCGTTGCCTAGCCGATGGACACCATAGCGTTGCCTAGCTGATGGACACACACACACACACACACGCGCGCGTTCATCTCCACAGTCTTCTGATATGGGATTTGCTCTGTTAGTTTAGAGAAGCTAAAACAGTCTCCCACCACTGTCATCCTACTCAACCCTCTACACACATCTCACTCGCTGGTTGAAGCTCTATGGCATTAATGGCGAATGTTTAACATATGTCTGTGTGTGTGTGTGTGTGTGTGTGTGTGTGTGTGTGTGTGTGTGTGTGTGTGTGTGTGTGTGTGTGCGAGCGTTCCCCTCTCATTAAGTGTTGTAAACAGGATAATGGTTCCCCCGTGGTTCTTCACAGACTCTGTGCAGGTACACACACACACACACACACACACAACAAGACATTCCAGACACTCCCCGTCACTGTCACCGTGCCCTCGCCATGGTGATCAAAGGCAACCACTTCCTGTCTCGCCCCCAAACAAAGCGGCTCCTGTGAGACACAAACACACACAACAAAGCAATGCTGAGCCAGCTCGTGTTCTCACTGTTCTCCTGCCGTACCGACCCTGTGGGAACGCAGAAAGAGTTCAACAACAACAACAACAACAACAACAACAGAACATCAAGGTCCTGACTGTCTAGAGGATGTTTATCTGCTACACAGACAGGATATTAGTGACAGCCCAGTCCTGTCTAGAGGATGTTTAGCTGTAACACAGACAGACAGGATATTAGTGACAGCCCAGTCCTGTCTAGAGGATGTTTAGCTGCTACACAGACAGACAGGATATTAGTGACAGCCCAGTCCTGTCTAGAGGATGTTTAGCTGCTACACAGACAGACAGGATATTAGTGACAGCCCAGTCCTGTCTAGAGGATGACCCCTTATAGAGGATGTTTAACACAGACAGACAGGATATTAGTGACAGACTGTCTGCAGACCTCCTGTCTAGAGGATGTTTAGCTGCAGACAGACATTTACATTTACATTTAAGTCATGTTTTGCTACACAGACAGACAGCCCAGTCTACTCTGCAGACCTCATAGGGTCAGAGTTCCAGAGGACTTACAACACAGACAGACAGGATATTAGTGACAGCCCAGTCCTGTCTAGAGGATGTTACAGAGGATGCTGCTACACAGACAGACAGGATATTAG
This sequence comes from Oncorhynchus nerka, assembly GCF_034236695.1. Taxonomy (NCBI): domain Eukaryota; kingdom Metazoa; phylum Chordata; class Actinopteri; order Salmoniformes; family Salmonidae; genus Oncorhynchus; species Oncorhynchus nerka. The sequence continues at coordinate 952,049 of NC_088397.1, forward strand.
TGACAGCCCAGTCCTGTCTAGAGGGGATGTTTACAGAGGATGCTGCTACACAGACAGACAGGATATTAGTGACAGCCCAGTCCTGCAGACCTCATGGGGTAGAGGATGTTTAGATGTTTACACAGACAGACAGGATATTAGTGACAGCCCAGTCTGACTGTCTGCAGACCTCATAGGGTCAGATGTTTAGAGGATGTTTATCTGCTACACAGACAGACATTTACATTTACATTTAAGTATTTAGAGGCTCTTGTTTATCTGCTACACAGACAGACAGGATATTAGTGACAGCCCAGTCCTGTCTAGAGGATGTTTAGGCTGTTTAACACAGACAGACAGGATATTAGTGACAGCCCAGTCCTGTCTAGAGGGGATGACCCCTTTAGCTGCTACACAGACAGACAGGATATTAGTGACAGCCCAGTCCTGTCTGGTAGAGGATGTTTATCTGCTACACAGAAAGACAGGATATTAGTGACAGCCCAGTCCTGACTGTCTGCAGACCTCATAGGGTCAGAGTTGAAGACCCCTGGTACAGAGGATGTTTATCTGCTACACAGACAGACAGGATATTAGTGACAGCCCAGTCCTGACTGTCTGCAGACCTCATAGGGTCAGAGTTGAAGACCCCTGGTACAGAGGATGTTTATCTGCTACACAGACAGACAGGATATTAGTGACAGCCCAGTCCTGACTGTCTGCAGACCTCATAGGGTCAGAGTTGAAGACCCCTGGTACAGAGGATGTTTATCTGCTACACAGACAGACAGGATATTAGTGACAGCCCAGTCTACAGACCTCATAGGGTCAGAGTTGAAGACCCCTGGTACAGAGGATGTTTATCTGCTACACAGGATCGGTCAACATAGTGTGACAGTCAGGATATAAGTGATACCTGCTGTTGTGAGTGACAGGTTGTTGAGCTAGTTAAGTGCTTAGCGACACAGATGGACAGTACATCACCACATTCAGAACGATTACAGAACCTTTAGGCACGCCTTGGACCCCTAGACGTAGAGAGAGTGGCCATAGTTGTCGGCTGGCCTGTCGGTTTCATCTGATTTCTCTCACAGCTGATCTAATGGAGTTTTATCATCATGTTAGAGTCTGAATCCTAAATGACAGAGTCTGACTGTCTATTCCTATATCAGTGAAGACCACTACTTTTGACCACGGCCCATATTAGGGTCAGTAGTGCACTATGTCTGCAGGAATAGGGTCAGAGTTGGAGAAACAATGGTGGAGTGCTGTCCTGCTCGAGGTTGACCCCATGAACCTGACAGAACCATAGGGCCCAGGGACCTGGCGGGAGGATGTCAGTTGAAACCTCGATACCCCGTCTGAAGGGTCTGCGCGACCTCTATGGCAACAGAGGGAGAGCAGAGGAAGCATCATCTCCTCTTTCACAGACATACCCTGTCCTCTTGTCTGCCCTCTCCCCTCCTTGAAGACCCCTCCTCTCCCCTCCCTCCCTCCCTCCCTCCCATCCTCTCCTCAGACCTCATAAGCTTCCTCTCCTCTCCTCCCTCCCTCCCTCCCTCTCCTCTTCTCCTCTCCTCTCCTCTCCTCTCCCCCTCCCTCCCATCCTCTCCTCTCCTCTCCTCCCTCCCTCCCGCCCATCCTCTCCTCGACTCCCTCCCCTGACCCCCCTCCCTCCCTCCCCTCTATCTCCTGACTCCCTCCCTCCCTCCCAGAGGATGTTTATCTCTTCCCTCCCATCCACTCCTCCCTCCCATCCTCCCCTCTCCCGCTATGTGGTTCCTGATGTCAGTAGTGCCAGCATTCAACTCTGACTTAGCTAACACAGCCTCTCCCTGTCTCCTCCCTCCCTCCCTCCCTCCCTCCCTATCCCATCCTCTCCTCCCTCCCTCCCTCCCATCCTCTCCAGCCCTCCCTGACTCCCTCCCTGCTACACAGACAGACCCCCTCCCTCCCTCCCTCCCTCCCTCCCATGTTTATCTCCCTCCCATCCTCTCCTCTCTCCTCCATCCTCTCCAGACTCTCCTCTCTCTTCCCCAGCCCAGTCCTGACTGTCTGCAGACCTCTAGGGTCAGAGTTGAAGACCCCCATCCTCTCCTTTCTCCTCTTCCCTCTCTCCCCTCCCTCCCTCCCTCCCACCGTCCCTCCCTCCCATCCTTTTCTCTCCCCCTCCCTCCCATCCTCCTCCTCTCTGCCCTCCTCCCATCCTCTGGTCTCTCCTCTCTCCCCTCCCTTCTCTCTCCTGACTGTCTCCCCTCCCTCCCACCCTCTCCTCTCTCTCTTAGCTAACACATCGTCTGAGGACAGCCCAGTACATACAGCATGTACCCAATGCTAGTTGAAAACCACCTCCGTGTTCAGAATGGCAAATCTGTTTAGATGCTGGCACCCTCTCTCTCTGTCTGTGTTCCAGATGGGGTCAAGGTCACATTCTCCTCTCTGTTCACCATCTAGCCTTTAACTACAACAGAACAACAAAGGAAGAGACTTGGACTTAGAAGCACTCAGCATGTAGGGGCCAACCTTTTAGGAGTGGGGGTGGGGGGATGTTTATCTCTACACAGAAGACAGAGATAGATAGAGGGTGTCTGCAGAGAGAGAGAGAGAAGACAGAGAGAGAGAGAGAGACAGACAGACAGAGAGAGAGATTAGTGACAGCCCAGTGTGTGTGTGTGTGTGTGGTGTGTGTGTGTGTGTGTGTGATGTGTGTGTGTGTGTGTGTGTGTGTGTGTGTGTGTGACTGTGTGTGTGTGTGTGGTGTTTATCTGTGTGTGTGACAGGTGTGCGTGGTGTGTGTGTGGTACACAGTGTGGTGTGTGTGTGTGTGTGTGTGTGTGTGTGTGTGTGTGTGGTGTGTACAGAGGATGTTTATGTGCGTGCGTGCGTGGTGTAGTGTGTGTGTGTGTGTGCAGTGTGTGTGTGTGTGTGTGTGTGTGTGTGTGTGTGTGTGTGTGTGTGGTGTGTAGTGCCCCAGTGATTGGTGTGAGTCAGGAAAGAAGACGTGACACGATGTTGTGATGTAGAGTGACCCCGGACAGAATAATCCTCCCACAGAAAGGAGACAGTGACAGACAGAGACTGTCTGCAGACCTCAGGAGGGAGGGAAGACCCCTGAGATGGGGAGATCTGCTACACAGACAGACAGAGAGAAGCAGGGAGGGAGGGACTGTCTGCAGGATAGGGGGAGTTGAAGACCCCTGGTAGGGAGGATGTTTAGCTACACAGACAGATGGGGGAGAGAGTGACAGCCCAGGGAGGGAGGGAGGGAGGGAGGGAGGGAGAGGAAATAGAGATACACAGACAGAGAGAAATGACAGCGAGAGATGAAGAGGCAGAGAAAGACGAGAGAGGAGAGCTACACAGGGGGGGTGAGTCCTGACTGTCTGCAGACCTCATAGGGTAAACCCAGGACATGTAACAGGAAGTGTAATTCGACACATCACAGATCCTCCTTCAACTGGCAGCCTCTCGTCTGGTTCTGCTGTGTAAAGATCCCCACCAGACATGTTTCATCTGGGACAGACAGAAGGATATTAGTTTCAACCCAAACATCCAAAAAGACCACAAGGGTCAGAGTTGACGCCTCAGTTTTGGTGTTTATCTAGATATTAACTGAGAGAGGACAACTGAGCGTTGTCTTACTGTGATGCCCAGTCCTGAAACACAGTCCTTCTAGAACAGAGCAGAGGGAGACACATGAAGACCCCTGGTACACACAGACAGACACAGGACACACACACATGACTGTCACAGCATTCTGTCAGTTGAAGACCCCTGGTGGTCTGTTATCTGCTACACAGACAGACAGGATATTAGTGACAGCCCACTCCTGACTGTCTAGTATCTAGAGGATAACTACAGTTGGTCTGTTAGTATCTAGAGGGTTTACTCTGCTACACAGATCAGAGGATATTAGTGACACTGTCCTCTGTTAGTATCAGAAGATAAACCACTGTGGTCTGTTTAGTCTGCTCACAGACAGGATATTAGTGACAGCCCAGTGGTCTGTTAGTATCAGTTGAAGACCCCTGGATAGGACTACACTGTGACAGGTCTGTTAGTAGGATGTTTATCTGCTCAGACAGACAGGATAACTGACACTGTGGTCTGTTCAGTAGGGTCAGAGGATGAAACTACACAGAGGATGTTTAGTCTGCTCTAGAGGATAAGTGACAGCCCAGTGGTCTGTTAGTAGGGTCAGAGGATAACCCCTGGTACAGGTCTGTTTAGTCTGCTCAGAGGATAACTACACTGTGGTCTGTTAGACCTCTAGGGATAACTTGAACACCCTGGTCTGTTAGTCCCCCTCTCATAGGGTCAGAGGATACATGTTTATCTCCCAGACAGACAGGGTCTGTTAGTACAGCCCAGTCCTGACTCTGCAGACCTGTGGTCTGTTAGTATCTAGAGGATCTGCTACACAGACTGAGACTGTGGTCTCCTGACTGTCTGCAGACCTCTAGAGGTCAGACTGAAGACCTCTGGTCTGTTTAGTACACAGACAGAGGATAACTGACAGCCCTGTCCTGACTGTTAGTACCTCATAGGGTCAGAGTTGAATAACCCCTGTACAGACTGTGGTCTGTTAGTACAGACAGAGGATAACTACACAGTCCTCTGTTGTATCAGATAGGATAAGTTGAACACCCCTGGTCTGTTAGTATCTAGAGGATAACTACATTGAGACTGTGGTCTGTTAGTCTGCAGAGGATAACTACACTGTGGTCTGTTAGTATCTAGAGGATAACTACACTGTTAGTGACAGCCCAGTCCTGACTGTCTAGATGATAGGGTCTAGACCCCTGTGGTCTGTTTATCTGCTAGGATAACAGACACACTGAGACTGTGACTGTCTGCAGACCTCATAGGGTCAGAGTTGATAACTACACTGAGACAGACTGTGGTCTGTTAGCAGGGTCAGAGTTGAAGACCCTGCGCTACAGACAGACAGGATATTAGTACACTGTGGTCTGTTAGGGTCAGAGTTGAAGATGGTACACTGTGGATCTTTAGTGCTACACAGACAGACAGGATAAGTGACACTGTGGTCTGTCTGCAGTAGGGTCAGAGTTGAAGACCCCTGGTACAGAGGATGTTTATCTACACTGTGGTCTGTTAGTATCTAGAGTGATAGCCACACTGTGGTCTGTCATAGGGTCAGAGGATAACTACTGGTACAGAGGATGTTTATCTGAGCGGTACATAGTGACAGGTCTGTAGTAGTCTCTGACAGGTTGTTGGATAACTACACTGTGGTCTGTTAGTATTCAGAGGATAACTACAGACTGAGACTGTGTCTGTTTCATCTGATTTCTCTCACAGCTGATCATGGGAGTTTTATCATCATGTTAGAGGATAACTACACGGTGGTCTGTTAGTATCTACTTTTGATAACTACACTGTGGTCTGTTAGTATCTAGAGGATAACTACACTGTGGTCTGCTCGAGATCATGAAGGGTCAGAGGATAACAGGGGACAGAGGTGGTCTGTTAGTATCTGAAGGATAACTACACTGAGACTGTGGTCTGTTAGTATCTAGAGGATAACTACACTGAGACCCTAACCTTACTCTCCCCCATCTAACCCTAACCCTACCCCTCCCTCCCCATCTAACCCTAACCTTACTCCCCATCTAACCCTAACTGGTCCTCCCTTACTACCATCTAACCCTAACCTATCCTTCCTCCCATCTAACCCTAACCTTCCTCCCATCTCCCTCCCTCCAAAACCTTACTCCCATCTAACCCTCCCTACCCTAACCATACTCCCAACTAACCTCTCCTGTTACTCCCATCTAGAGGATGTGGTTAACCCTAACCATATCCCAACTAACTACACTCCCTTCCTCCCATCTAACCCTAACCTTACTCCCATCTAACCCTAACCCTAACCATATCTCCCATCCCTAACCCTAACCTACCTCCCATCTCTCCTCCCTAACCTTACTCCTCCATCTCTCCCCCTAACCCCTAACCATACTCCCAACTAACACCCCCAGCCTCAACCCAAACCAACAGGGAACCCTATCTGATCCACAACACCCCCAGCACAACCCAAACCAACAGGAACCATCCCTGTCCACAACACACCCCTGAAGGTCACAGCACCCAAACCAACAGGAACCATCCCTGTCCACAACACACCCCAGCACAACCCAAACCAACAGGAACCATCCCTGTTCACCATCGCCCCCAGCACAACAAATGGACTTAGGAACCATCCCTGTCCAGAAGGTCTCTAACACACCCCAGCACAACCCAAACCAACAGGAACCATCCCTGAGACAGACAGACGCCCCCAGTGAAAACCCAAACCAACAGGAACCATCCCAGAGTTGATAACGCCCCCAGCAAAACCCAAACCAACAGGATAACCACTGTCCCTGTTGTGTGTCAACACCCCCAGCACAACCCAGTGTGTGGTGTTGAAGATAACAGCGGTCCCTGTTTAGTGGCCAGGTTTCCATGCCAACTAATCCTCCTGACGTCCTCAGACATGGAGGGACGTTGAATATTGCCTGAGTATCAGGGATGACGAGAAAAGACTGGCTACACTCTGACCTGCCACCAGCATTTAGTCTGGATCCCCACCAGACTACACTCTGACCTGCCACCTAGCATTTAGCCTGGCTACCCTCTGACCTGCCACCTAGCATTTAGCAAGGCTACACTCTGACCTGCCACCTAGCATGGGGATTTAGCCTGGCTACCCTCTGACCTGCCACCTAGCATTTAACCTGGTATGTTACACTCTGACCTGCCACCTAGCATTTAGCCTGGCTGTTACCCTCTGAGGCCACCTGTGGTCTTTAGTGTCTGGCTACACTCTGACCCTGTTAGTACCTAGCATTTAGCCTGGCTACACTCTGACCAGCCATGATAGCATTTAGCCTGGCTACGTGTGTGTGTGTGTGTGGTGTGTGTTACTGTGTATGGTGTGTGTGTGGTGGTGTAGAGGTAACACTGTGGTCTTGTTACTGTGATATACACTGTGTGTGTGTGGTGAGGATCAGACCCTAACCTTACTCCCTCAGACATCCTCCCAGCACCATATTTATGTGATTACTCCCATGTAGACAGCTGTGTGTGTGTGTGTGTGTGTGTGTGTGTCTGTGTGTGTGTGTGTGTGTGTCCCCCAGTGTGTGTGTGTGTGTGTGTATGTGTGTGTGTGTGTGTGTGTGTGTGTGTGTGTGTGTGTGTGTGTGTTGGGGACAGCTGGTTTGGGCAAGGCTCAAGGATTTCTGTGTTGTTAGACAGAGCAATTACTCAATGCTGTTCCTCCAGCACGGTGGGTGGGTGTGTGTGGGGGGGTAGGAGGAGTGTGGGGGGTAGGAGGAGTGTGTGGTGTGTGGGGGGTAGGAGGAGTGTGTGGGGGGTAGGAGGAGTGTGTGTGTGTGGGGGGTAGGAGGAGTGTGTGGGGGGTAGGAGGAGGTGTGGGGGTAGGAGGAGTGTGGGGGGGGTAGGAGGAACGTGTGGGGGGGTAGGAGGAGTGTGTGTGGTGTGGGGGGGTAGGAGGAGTGTGTGGGGGGGGGGTAGGAGGAGTGTGTGGTGTGTGTGTGGGGGAGGGGGTAGGAGGAGTGTGTGGGGGGGGTAGGAGGAGTGTGTGGGGGGTAGGAGGAGTGTGTGGGGGGGGTTAGGAGGAGTGTGGGGGGGTAGGAGGAGTGTGTGTGGGGGGTAGGAGAAGTGTGTGGGGGGTGGGAGGGAGTGTGTGGGGGGGTAGGAGGAGTGTGTGGGGGGTAGGAGGAGTGTGGTGGGGGGGGTAGGAGGAGTGTGTGGGGGGTAGGAGGGTGTGTGGGGGGGGTAGGAGGAGTGTGTGGGGGGTAGGAGGAGTGTGTGGGGGGGATAGGAGGAGTGTGTGTGGGGGGTAGGAGGAGTGTGTGTGGGGGTAGGAGGAAGTGTGTGGGGGGTAGGAGGAGTGTGTGGGGGGGGTGGGAGGAGTGTGTGGGGGGTAGGAGGAGTGTGTGGGGGTGGGGGGGAGGGAGTGTGTGTGTGTGGGGGGGTAGGAGGAGTGTGTGGGGGGGGTGGGAGGAGTGTGTGGGGGTAGGAGGAGTGTGGGGGGGGTAGGAGGAGTGGGGGGGTAGGAGGAGTGTGTGTGGGGGGTAGGAAGTGTGTGGGGGTAGGAGGAGTGTGTGGGGGGTGGGAGGAGTGTGTGGGGGGTGGGAGGAGTGTGTGGGGGGTAGGAGGGAGTGTGTGGGGGGTAGGAGGAGTGTGTGGGGGGGTAGGAGAGTGTGTGTGGGGGGGTAGGAGAGTGTGGGGGGGGGAGGAGGTGTGTGTGGGGGGTAGGAGGAGTGTGGGGGGGTAGGAGGAGTGTGTGGGGGGGGAGGAGGAGGAGGGGTGTGTGGGGGGTAGGAGGAGTGTGGGGGGGGGGATGGAGGTGTGTGGGGGGTAGGAGGAGTGTGTGTGGGGGGGTAGGAGGAGTGTGTGTGGGGGGTGGGAGAAGAGTGTGGGGGTAGGGAGGAGTGTGTGTGGGGGGTGGGAGGAGTGTGTGGGGGGTAGGAGGAGTGTGTGGGGGTAGGAGGAGTGTGTGTGGGGTGGTAGGAGGTGTGTGTGTGTGGGGGGTAGGAGGAGTGTGGGGGGGGGGGAGGGAGTGTGTGGGGGGTAGGAGGAGTGTGTGTGGGGGTAGGAGGAGTGTGTGTGTGGGGGTAGGAGGTGTGTGTGTGGGGGGTGGGAGGAGTGTGTGTGGGGGGTAGGAGGAGTGTGTGTGGGGGGTGGGAGGAGTGTGTGGGGGGGTGGGAGGAGTGTGTGGGGGGGTAGGAGGTGTGTGTGTGGGGGGTAGGAGGAGTGTGTGTGGGGGTGGGAGGAGTGTGTGAGGGGGGGTGGGAGGAGTGTGTGTGGGGGGGTGGGAGGAGTGTGTGTGGGGGGTGGGAGGAGTGTGTGGGGGGGGTAGGAGGAGTGTGTGGGGGGTGGGAGGAGTGTGAGGGGGAGGAGGAGTGTGTGTGGGGGTGGGAGGAGTGTGTGTGGGGGGTGGGAGGTGTGGGGGGAGGAGGAGTGTGTGTGTGGGGGGGTAGGAGGAGTGTGGGGGGTAGGAGGAGTGTGTGGGGGTAGGAGGAGTGTGTGTGGGGGGTGGGAGGAGTGTGTGGGGGGTGTGTGTGGGGGGTGGGAGGAGTGTGTGTGGGGGGTGGGAGGAGTGTGTGTGGGGGGTGGGAGGAGTGTGTGTGGGGGGTAGGAGGAGTGTGGGGGGTGGGAGGAGTGTGTGGGGGGTAGGAGGAGTGTGTGGGGGTGGGAGGGAGTGTGTGGGGGGTGGGAGGAGTGTGTGGGGGGGTGGGAGGAGTGTGTGTGGGGGGTGGGAGGGTGTGTGGAAGGGGTGGGGGGAGGAGGAGTGTGTGGGGGGTCAGGAGGAGTGTGTGGGTGTGTGGGTAGGAGGAGTGTGTGGGGGGTGGGAGGAGTGTGTGGGGGGTGTGGGGGGGTGGGAGGAGTGTGTGTGGGGGGTGGGAGGAGTGTGTGTGGGGGGTAGGAGGAGTGTGTGGGGGGTGGAAGGAGTGTGTGGGGGGGGTAGGAGGAGTGTGTGTGGGGGGTAGGAGGAGTGTGTGGGGGGGGTAGGAGGAGTGTGTGTGAGGACAATGCTTTAGAACTTTAGAACAGGTCTGAAGGGGAACAATTCAACACACTTTGTTACTAACCCTACTCCCATCTAACCCTAACCCTACTCCCATCTAACCCTAACCCTACTCCCATCTAACCCTAACCCTAACTCCCTACCTCCCATCTAACCTAACCTTACTCCCATCTAACCTAACCCTAACCCTACTCCCATCTAACCCTAACCCTACTCCCATCTAACCCTAACCTTACTCCCATCTAACCCTAACCCTAACCCTACTCCCATCTAACCTAACCCTAACCCTACTCCCATGTGGAACCCTAACCCTAACCCTACTCCCATCTAACCCTAACCCTAACCTAACCTTACTCCCATCTAACCCTAACCCTACTCCCATCTAACCCTACTCCCATCTAACCCTAACCCCTCTCCCATCTCTAACCTAACCCTACTCCCATCTAACCCTAACCCTAACCTTACTCCCATCTAACCTAACCCCCTAACCCTACTCCCATCTAACCTAACCCTACTCCCATCTAACCCTAACCCTACTAACCCATCATCTAACCCCTAACCCTACTCCCATCTAACCCTAACCCTAACCCTGCTCCCATCTAACCCTACCCATCTGTTGCATGAGTCCTTCTTCTCTCCAATTAAAAGGCTCTGGGGACAATCTGTTGTACCACATGCTACTACGTTCCTCTTTACCAGTCTCAGAACACCTACAACACAGTGAGTCCCAGGGGTTACAATACAGTGAGTTATAGGAGGTTACAACACAGTGAGTTATAGAGGAGGTTACAACACAGTGAGTTATAGAGGAGGTTACAACACAGTGAGTAATAGAGGAGGTTACAACACAGTGAGTTATAGAGGGGTTACAACACAGTGAGTTATAGAGGAGGTTACAACACAGTGAGTTAAGAGGAGGTTACAACACAGTGAGTTATAGAGGAGGTTACAACACAGTGAGTTATAGAGGAGGTTACAACACAGTGAGTTATAGAGGAGGTTACAACACAGTGAGTTATAGGGGTTACAACACAGTGAGTTATAGAGGTTACAACACAGTGAGTTATAGAGGAGGTTACAACACAGTGAGTTATAGAGGTTACAACACAGTGAGTTATAGGAGGTTACAACACAGTGAGTTATAGAGGAGGTTACAACACAGTGAGTTATAGAGGAGGTTACAACACAGTGAGTTATAGGGGGGGTTTAACACAGTGAGTTATAGAGGAGGTTACAACACATGAGTTATAGAGGTTACAACACAGTGAGTTATAGAGGAGGTTACAACACAGTGAGTTATAGAGGAGGTTACAACACAGTGAGTTATAGAGGAGGTTACAACACAGTGAGTTATAGAGGTTACAACACAGTGAGTTATAGAGGGTTACAACACAGTGAGTTATAGAGGGGTTACAACACAGTGAGTTATAGAGGAGGTTACAACACAGTGAGTTATAGAGGAGGTTACAACACAGTGAGTTATAGAGGAGGTTACAACACAGTGAGTTATAGAGGAGGTTACAACACAGTGAGTTATAGAGGAGGTTACAACACAGTGAGTTATAGAGGAGGTTACAACACAGTGAGTTATAGAGGTTACAACACAGTGAGTTATAGAGGAGGTTACAACACAGTGAGTTATAGAGGTTACAACACAGTGAGTTATAGGAGGTTACAACACAGTGAGTTATAGAGGAGTTACAACACAGTGAGTTATAGAGGGGTTACAACACAGTGAGTTATAGAGGAGGTTACAACACAGTGAGTTATAGAGGTTACAACACAGTGAGTTATAGAGGAGGTTACAACACAGTGAGTTATAGAGGTTACAACACAGTGAGTTATAGGAGGTTACAACACAGTGAGTTATAGGGAGGTTACAACACAGTGAGTTATAGAGGAGGTTACAACACAGTGAGTTATAGAGGTTACAACACAGTGAGTTATAGAGGAGGTTACAACACAGTGAGTTATAGGAGGTTACAACACAGTGAGTTATAGAGGAGGTTACAACACAGTGAGTTATAGAGGAGGTTACAACACAGTGAGTTATAGGAGGTTACAACACAGTGAGTTATAGAGGGAGGTTACAACACAGTGAGTTATAGAGGAGGTTACAACACAGTGAGTTATAGAGGTTACAACACAGTGAGTTATAGAGGTTACAACACAGTGAGTTATAGAGGAGGTTACAACACAGTGAGTTATAGAGGAGGTTACAACACAGTGAGTTATAGAGGAGGTTACAACACAGTGAGTTATAGGAGGTTACAACACAGTGAGTTATAGAGGAGGTTACAACACAGTGAGTTATAGAGTAGGTTACAACACAGTGAGTTATAGAGGAGGTTACAACACAGTGAGTTATAGGGGGTTACAACACAGTGAGTTATAGAGGTTACAACACAGTGAGTTATAGAGGAGGTTACAACACAGTGAGTTATAGAGGAGGTTACAACACAGTGAGTTATAGAGGAGGTTACAACACAGTGAGTTATAGAGGAGGTTACAACACAGTGAGTTATAGAGGAGGTTACAACACAGTGAGTTATAGAGGAGGTTACAACACAGTGAGTTATAGAGTGGGTTACAACACAGTGAGTTATAGAGGAGGTTACAACACAGTGAGTTATAGAGGTTACAACACAGTGAGTTATAGAGGAGGTTACAACACAGTGAGTTATAGAGGAGGTTACAACACAGTGAGTTATAGAGGAGGTTACAACACAGTGAGTTATAGAGTAGGTTACATCCTATCTGTTAATTTAAATACATTGTTTTCATGACTATCTCAAAAATATCCAGTCCCAAATGGCACCCTATTCCCTACATAGTGCACCCTATTCCCTACATAGTGCACCCTATTCCCTACATAGCGTACCCTATTCCCTACATAGCGCACCCTATTCCCTACATAGTGCACCCAAACCCTACATAGCGCACCCTATTCCCTACATTGCGCAGCCGATTCCCTACATAGTGCACCCTATTCCCTACATAGCGCAACTGATTCCCTACGTAGTGCACCCTATTCTCTACATAGTGCACCCTATTCCCTACGTAGTGTACCCTATTCCCTATGTAGTGCACCCTATTCCCTACATAGCGCAACTGATTCCCTACGTAGTGCACCTATTCTCTATGTAGTGCACCCTATTCCCTCGTAGTGTACCCTATTCCCTATGTAGTGCACCCTATTCCCTACATAGTGCAACTGATTCCCTACGTAGTGCACCCTATTCTCTACGTAGTGCACCCTATTCCTACGTAGTGCACCTATTCCCTACGTAGTGTGCCTATTCCTATGTAGTGCACCCTATTCCCTACATAGTGCAACTGATTCCCTACGTAGTGCACCCTATTCTCTACATAGTGCACCCTATTCCCTACGTAGTGTACCCTATTCCCTATGTAGTGCACCCTATTCCTACGGTGCAGCTGATTCCCTACGTAGTGCACCCTATTCTCTACGTGGTGCAACCTATTCCCTACGTAGTGCACCCTATTCCCCTACGTAGTGCACCCTATTCCTACATAGTGCAACTGATTCCCTACGTAGTGCACCTATTCTCTACATAGTGCACCCTATTCCCTACGTAGTGTACCCTATTCCCTATGTAGTGCACCTATTCCCTACATAGTGCACCCTGATTCCCTACGTAGTGCACCCTATTCTCTACGTAGTGCAACCTATTCCCTACGTAGTGTACCCTATTCCCTACGTAGTGCACCCTATTCCCTACGTAGTGTACCCTATTCCCTACGTAGTGTACCCTATTCCCTACGTAGTGTACCCTATTCCCTACGTAGTGTACCCTATTCCCTACGTAGTGTACCCTATTCCCTATGTAGTGCACCCTATTCCCTACATAGTGCAACTGATTCCCTACGTAGTGCACCCTATTCTCTACGTAGTGTTAACCTATTCCCTACGTAGTGTGCCTATTCCCTACGTAGGTGGAACACCCTATTCCCTACGTAGTACACCCTATTCCCCTACGTAGTGTACCTATTCCCTACGTAGTGTACCTATTCCCTCGTGGTGCACCTATTCCCTACGTAGTGTTATCCCTATTCCCTACGTAGTGTACACCTATTCCTACAGGGAGGTGTCCCCCCACCCCCTATTCCCAACACATGGTGTGCCCCTTCCTACATGAGGTTAGTAACCCCCCACCCCCTATACCCCCACATGGAGAATAACCCCTACCCCCACATGGAGTGCACCCCCACCCCCACATGTGAACTGATTCCCCCCCAGTGCACATGGAGATTCTCTACATAGTGCCCCTATTCCCCACGTGGTGAATACCCCCCCTACCCCCACATGGAGAATACCCTACCCTACATGGAGAACTGACCCCCCACAGTGGAGAATATTCCCCCACCCCCACAGTGAATACCCCCCCCTACCCCCACAGTGAGAATACCCCCTCCCCCCTACCCCCACATGGAGTGCCTACCCCTACGTGGTGCACCCACCCCCCACATGGAGAGTGTACCCTATTCCCCACATGGTGTACTCCCCCTATTCTCACATGGTGCCCCCTATTCCCCACAGTGGAGAATATTCCCCCCACCCCCACATGGAGAATGCACCCTATTCCCCACATGGAGAAACCCCCTGATTCCCACATGGAGTAGGTTACACCCTATTCCCTACATGGAGAATACAACCTACCCCCACATGGAGTGTACCCCCTATTCCCCACATGGAGAATAACCCCCCCACGGAGTGCCCCTACCCCACATGGAGAATAACCCTATTCCTACAGGAGAATACCCCCCTACATGGTGCCCTAACCCCCACATGGAGAATAACCCCCTATTCCCCACGTGGTGTGCCTATTCCTCCGTAGTGTCCCCCTATTCCCTCTCGTAGTCCCACCCTATTCCTCGGAGTAACCCCCCACCCCTCATGGAGAATAACCCTATTCCCAAATATGGAGTCCCAAATGCCCTATTCCCTACGGAGTAACCCTCCCTATTCCCAATCTAGTGCACCCTCCCTACATAGTGCAACCCTCCTACGTAGTGCACCCTATTCTCTACATGGAGTGCTCCCTATTCCCTACGTAGTGTACCCTATTCCTCTATGTAGTGCTCTCTCCTCTCCTCTCTCTGTCTCTGATTCCCTACGTCCCTCCCCCTATTCTCTCTCTCTCCTATTCCCTACCTCCCTCCCCCTATTCCCTCCCGTAGTGCACCCTATTCTCTACTAGTCCACCCTATTCCCTACTCTGTCTCTATTCCCTCCTCTCTCTCTTCCTCCTTCCCTCGTAGTGTCTCTCTCTATCCCTCCCTCCCCCTCCCTATTCCCTCGTAGTCCCTATCTCTCTCTCTGTCTCCTATTCCCTCCCCCACTTCCTATTCCTCGGAGGCTCCCTATTCCCTACCCAGTCACCACCTATTCCCTCCAGTGTGCCTATTCCCTCGTCCCTCCCCTCTTCCCTCCCTAGTGTCTCCTATTCCTCGTAGTGTCCCTATTCTCAGGCAGTTGTGTACCCTATTCCCTTAGTGCCCTCTGAGCCTATTCCCTACGTAGTGAACCTATCCTACCAACCAGGCACCCTATTCCTGTGTGTGTGCCTATTCCTATGTGGGGTGCACTTATTCCTACATAGTGCAACTCACCTACGTAGTGCTACCCTATTCTCTACATAGTGCAGGACCTATTCCCTACGTAGTGTACCCTATTCCTATGTGTCACCCTATTCCCTACATAGTGCCTGATTCCCACACACTAGTCAACCCTATTCTCTCTAGTGCTGCCTATTCCGAGTAGTGTACCCTATTCCCTCTCTCTGTCTCTCTATTCCCTACGTGTCTCCTATTCCTCGTAGTGTACCCTATTCCCTACGTAGTGTACCCTATTCCTCGTCTGCTCCCTATTCCCTACGCTCCCTCCCCTATTCCTACGTAGTGTGTCCCTATTCCCTACGTAGTGTACCCTATTCCCTACGTAGTGTCCCCCTATTCTCTACGTTCTGCTCCTATTCCTAGGCTAGTGTACCCTATTCCCTACGTAGTGTACCTAATTCCCTCAGTGTGCCCTATTCCTACGTAGTGTGCCCTCTATTCCCAACTTGTAGTGTACCCTATTCCCTACGTAGTGTACTGTGGGCCCTGGTGAAATGTAATGTGTAGAAATGATTTTATCATTATTTTATTTTATTTATTTATTTTATTCCGCTTGAGGACCCTTTATTTAACATGCAGGGAGGCAAGTTGAGAACAAGTTCTCATTTACAACTGCAACCTGGCTAAGATAAGATAAGGCAAAGCAGTGCGACACAAACAACACATGGAGAAAACCCTGAACCATGCATGGAGAATAAGCTGTCACATGGAGAATAACCCCCCACCCCCACATGGAGAATACCACCCCCCACATGGAGAATAACCCCCCCCATGGAAATAACCCCCCACCCCCATCATGGAGAATAACCCCCCCACCCCACATGGAGAATAACCCCCCACCCCCACATGGAGAATAACCCCCCACATGGAGAATAACCCTTTCCACATGGAGAAAAACCCCACCCCCACATGGAGAATACTGTTCCCCCCCACATGGAGAATCCCCCCACCCCCACATGGAGAATAAACCCCCCACCCCCAGGCTGGAGAATACTCCCCCCATCCCCCACCATGAGAATCCCCCCCCATGGAGAATAACCCCCCCACCCCACATGGAGAATTCCCCCCTGCCCCCACATGGAGAATAACCCCCCCACCCCACATGGAGAATACCCCCCACCTCCCACATGGAGAATAACCCCCCACATGGAGAATAACCCCCCTCTGCCACTGGATCCTGGAATACCCCCCCACCCCCACATGGAGGGCAGGCCCCTCCCACCCCCATGCATGGAGAATAACCCCCCCCACCCCCACATGGAGAATAACCCCCCCCACCCCAAATGGAGAATAACCTGGCAGTTTGATGCACATGGAGAATAACCCCCCACCCCCACATGGAGAATACCCCCACAAAGATAACCCCCCACATGGAGAATAACCCCCCACATGGAGAATTGAACCCCACATGGAGAATAACCCCGACCCTCTTACTCTCGGGTCTCTCTCTCTCTCTCTCTCCTCTCCCTCTCTCTCTTCTCCCTCCCTCCCTCCCCTCTCTGAACTCTCTCTCCCTCCCTCCCTCCCCTCTCTGAAGCCATAAGACTCCTGCCCATTGACTCTGGTACTGCTCTCCGTGTATATCCCCTCTTATTACCTCAATTACCCGTCCCCCTGCACATTGACTCTGCTACTCTGTGTATCTAACCTCATTATTCCCTCCCTCCCTGCACATTGACTCGGTACTGCTCTCTCTCTCTATAACCTCTCTATTACCTCAGTACTCTACCTCTCTCTCTCCCTCCCTCCCACATTCTCCTCCCTCCCCCTTTCTATCTAACCTCATTCTTCCTCTTCCCTCCCTCCCCCTCTTCTCCCTCCCTCCACTCTCTCTCTTCCTAACTCTCTCTGTCTCTCTCTAACCTCATTACTCCCTCCCCCTCCTGCACTCTCTCTCTCTCTCCCTCTCTCTCTCCTCCTCTCTCTCAGGCAGGTGTGTATACATTAACTAGTAGTGACACTTGCATGTATCCAGCTCTGAGCCCAGGAGGCTCCAGCAGAATCACTTTAGGTATTACCCAACCACCACCGTGATCCACAACCAACCAGGCTCTGTGTGTGTGTGTGTGTGTGTGTGTGTATCAGTCTGCTCTCCCTTTGGGGTGAACATTAGAATGTAGCAAAAGGTCACGGCAAGGTCGTCACCTTGTTTGTCTAAATTGCTCTTTGCCCTCGCCCACGAAGTGTTATTAGAGAGAAGGCTAATGCACATTGACTTGTGTGTGTGTGTGTGTGTGTTGGAGAAAACTAATTTACGTATTGCCACTTCCTGCTGAATGACACACACACACACACAACATATTACACTGAGTTAAAGGCTAGAGCTGCCTGCACATTGAGGAGCGGGACAATAATCTGTCTCTCTCTCTCTCTCTCTCTGTCTCTCCCTCTCTCTCTCTGTCTCTCTCTGTCTGTCTCTCTCTCTCTCTCTCTCTCTCCCTCCCCCTCACACATTGACTCGGTACTGCTACTCCTTGTATATAACCTCATTATTACCTCGTACTCCTGCACATTGACTTGGTACTGCTACTCTGTGTATCTAACCTCATTATTACCTCGTACTCCTGCACATTGACTCGGTACTGCTACTCCTTGTATATAACCTCATTATTACCTCAATTACATCGTACTCCTGCACATTGACTCGGTACTGCTACTCTGTGTATCTAACCTCATTATTACCTCAATTACATCGTACTCCTGCACATTGACTCGGTACTGCTACTCTGTGTATCTAACCTCATTATTACCTCGTACTCCTGCACATTGACTCGGTACTGCTACTCCTTGTATATAACCTCATTATTACCTCAATTACATCGTACTCCTGCACATTGACTTGGTACTGCTACTCTGTGTATCTAACCTCATTATTACCTCGTACTCCTGCACATTGACTCGGTACTGCTACTCCTTGTATATAACCTCATTATTACCTCATTATTACCTCTACTCTGTGTATCTAACTCCTGCACATTGACTTGGTACTGCTACTCTGTGTATCTAACCTCATTATTACCTCGTACTCCTGCACATTGACTTGGTACTGCTACTCTGTGTATCTAACCTCATTATTACCTCGTACTCCTGCACATTGACTCGGTACTGCTACTCTGTGTATCTAACCTCATTATTTTATTGTGTTAATATTTCCTTTATTTTTAGTACCTTAATAACTGTGCATTGTCGGGAAAGGGCTCGTAAGCATTTCACGATAAAAACTGGTGTAGACTTTGGCACGAGAGAGACAGAGAAAGAGAGACAGAGAAAGAGAGACAGAGAAAGAGAGAGAGAGAGAAAGAGAGACAGAGAAAGAGAGACAGAGAAAGAGAGACAGGGAAGGACCTGTTATCATAGACTACTGACTCAGGGAGGGACCCGTTATTATAGACTACTGACTCAGAGAAGGACCTGTTATGATAGACTACTGACTCAGGGAGGGACCTGTTATCATAGACTACTGACTCAGGGAAGGACCTGTTGTCATAGACTACTGACTCAGGGAAGGACCTGTTGTCATAGACTACTGACTCAGGGAAGGACCTGTTATCATAGACTACTGACTCAGGAAGGGACCTGTTATCATAGACTACTGACTCAGGGATGGACCTGTTGTCATAGACTACTGACTCAGGGAGGGACCTGTTATCATAGACTACTGACTCAGGAAGGGACCTGTTATCATAGACTACTGACTCAGAGAGGGACCTGTTATCATAGACTACTGACTCAGGAAGGGACCTGTTATCATAGACTACTGACTCAGGGAAGGACCTGTTGTCATAGACTACTGACTCAGGGAGGGACCTGTTGTCATAGACTACTGACTCAGGGAAGGACCTGTTGTCATAGACTACTGACTCAGGGAAGGACCTGTTATCATAGACTACTGACTCAGGGAGGGACCTGTTATCATAGACTACTGACTCAGGGAAAAACCTGTTATCATAGACTACTGACTCAGGGAAGGACCTGTTGTCATAGACTACTGACTCAGGGAAGGACCTGTTGTCATAGACTACTGACTCAGGGAAGGACCTGTTGTCATAGACTACTGACTCAGGGAGGGACCTGTTATCATAGACTACTGACTCAGGGATGGACCTGTTGTCATAGACTACTGACTCAGGGAGGGACCTGTTATCATAGACTACTGACTCAGGGAGGGACCTGTTGTCATAGACTACTGACTCAGGGAAGGACCTGTTGTCATAGACTACTGACTCAGGGAGGGACCTGTTATCATAGACTACTGACTCAGGGATGGACCTGTTGTCATAGACTACTGACTCAGGGAGGGACCTGTTATCATAGACTACTGACTCAGGGAGGGACCTGTTGTCATAGACTACTGACTCAGGGAAGGACCTGTTGTC